>NC_057803.1:15115166-15146104 GCF_018294505.1 Triticum aestivum
TGTTCATCCAGAGGCAGCATCGATCGGCTTCAGTTAGCAGCAGTAGCGAAGGAATCGCTCGATCGGGTTAAGTTAACAGCCATCGATCGATCACTCGGGTTCAGTAACGCGTAGCCTGCAGTGCAATCGCTCGGGTTCAGTTAGAGCCCAACGCCTCGCTCGGGTTCAGTTAGAGCCAACGCCTCGCACACACACGCGTACGTGTATGAGAGAAGCGTGCATCGCTCGGCCCCCGACCTCCCACCGTAACCGGGAACTCCCCGAAATTTTCCTCCCCCTCGCTTCTACCACGGTTTTTTCCGTCATGGATGGCCCAAAGAATGTCATGCAGCTGCGTCTCCGGCCCGCCCAGGACGAAAAGCCCATTTTCTATCATGATTTTTTGTCAAAGAAGTAGGAGCCCACCACATCTATGATGATATCGGGTTTTTTCATAATTATCATCACAGAAGTGTCATATGTATGACAGAAAATTTTTTTGTTCGGCCCAAAATGTCACATATGTGTCTTTTTTTGTAGTGTAACCTTGTGTTTTGTCGATGATGACTTCATGTAGGTGTTGAAGATGTGGATGCTCAATGTTGATGTAGATCATTTGGAGCAATCCTTTGGAGTGAGTTGCACTTTCAATACCTACACGGGTTAGTCCCACAAGGAACAAGCAAGGTTATCCATAGACATAGAGTGATGCACACACAAGATGATGTCTGTGAAAGCATTAGGTTACCTTGTCCCTTGTCTTACCAACAAGAGGGTTTGTGACTCCTTGAACTAGTGCAAGATGTGGAAGTTGATTGCACTTGTTCTTGCCAAAATGATTAGAGTGAAGTATGTTGGCGGAGTCACCCTCAGGAACTCTCTAGTTCTTCTTCTTAGGGATCTACATAATCTTGATGGGAATCCTTGGAGTTGTAGTCGTACTTGATGAAGTAGAACTTGATGTAGTCTTGGGAACCCACTTTACCAAGGCCTTGGGAGCTTCTTCAAATGCATCAATTTCCTCTTGAAGCTTATCCTTGCCTTTTTGATCGTGGTCTTGTGGTGGAAGATCATATTGAGCATGTGTCCCTTTGAAGGAAGTAGGATCATACTTCTTTTGTAGAGGAACAAACTTCGTCTTGGGGTATTGATATTCTTCCCACTCAACTCCATTGGCATTGAACATTCGTTCAAAACCAACACCTTGGTTCTTTCGGTACCTTCCTTGCTTGCGTACAATTTCCTCGAATTGCTTACTCCCGACAAGGCTCTTGTAAACACCTTTCTCTATAATTCCCTTCAATAAGCTATTTTCTTGCTCAAGTGTAACTTGGCTAAGAGAATCATTAGTGGAATCAAGAGAACTACTAGAAGCAACAACACTGGATTTAGCATGATTATTGTTACTACTAGAGGAAGAATCTTTCTTGTTTTTGTTACTAGACTTGACTTGAGGCATGTAAGTGGATAAGAGTAAACGCTTGGCAATGCAAGAAGAAATTTTCTTGCAAAGATCATCATTGATTGCCTTTAAGAACTCATGCTCTTGCTCAAGGTTGAGCTTTTCAAAACGTAATTTCTCATGAGTCCTTAAAAGTTCTCGATGATCTCCTAAGATAGTTTCATGAGCTAACTTAAGAGTGTTTAGTACTTTAGTTAGAAACTCAATCTTCTCCTTATCATTGCCTTTCGTTTTATCTTGATTAGCATGATTGATTGACATTTCATCATAGTATTCATCACTAGAGTTGTCAACAAGTAAATCATCATCACCTAACAAGTCATCTTCATCACTATTGAGATCAACATACTCGAGGTGTGATACCTTGCCTTTAGCCAAGAAGCATCTTCCAAGTCCTTCATTGGGTGAATCAAATATGTCATAGGAGTTGGTTGACACAAGTGCTAGACTGGCAACACCTTCATCTTGAGTATATTCGGAGTTGGAGTGATATCTTCTCTCGGAGTGATTGTCGGAGTCGGAGCCGGATACCCATTCACCAACATGAGCTTGATGTCTTCGTTTTGTGTAGCTCCTTGATGACTTGTCCTTCCTTTCCGAATCCTTGCTTCTCCGGGATGTTCTTCGTTCATAACGATCATCTCTACTCCTTCTC
Source organism: Triticum aestivum (assembly GCF_018294505.1). Taxonomy (NCBI): domain Eukaryota; kingdom Viridiplantae; phylum Streptophyta; class Magnoliopsida; order Poales; family Poaceae; genus Triticum; species Triticum aestivum. The sequence continues at coordinate 15,117,263 of NC_057803.1, forward strand.
TCTCTTGATGGTGATTCTTCTCTTCTACTTCATCTTTTTGGAGAATCTTCTCTTCTCTTGTAGGGTGCCGTACACTCATTGCAATAGTGTCCGGGTCTTCCACAATTGTAGCAATTTCGCTCTCGACTATAAGATCTTTTGTCATTGTAGGACCTTGACTTGGAACTTCTCTCTTTGCTTCTACTCTTGTAGAACTTGTTGAAGTTTTTCACCATTAGGCTCAATTCTTCATTGAATGTTTGTTTCTCACTTGATGATGTGGGAGCTTCACATGAGGCTTTGTAAGCACCACTTGACTTGTTATGGAGCTCCTCCTTATCCTTGAGTCACATCTCATGAGCAACCATTCTTCCAATGACTTCCGTTGGCTTGAGATCTTTGTAATTGGGCATCATTTGGATCAATGTGCATACGGTATCATATTTTCCGTCCAAAGCTCTTAGGATCTTCTTGATGATGAATTTGTCAGTCATCTCTTCACTTCCTAAGCCGGCAATCTCATTTGTGCTAAGAGCAAGTCTAGAGTACATTTCAGTGACACCTTCACCATCCTTCATTTTTGAACTTGTCAAGCTGACTTTGAAGCACATCCAACTTGGATTCCTTGATGGAGTCGGTACCTTCGTGCATATCAATCAAAGTATCCCAAATTTCCTTTGCATTCTCAAGACGGCTGATTTTGTTGAATTCTTTGGGGCACAATCCGTTGAAGAGGATATCACAAGCTTGAGCATTGTATTGCAGCATCTTCAACTCTTCCGCGGTAGCTTCACGGTTCAGTTCTCTCCCATCAAAGAATTCACCTTGCAAGCCAATACACACAATAGCCCATACGGCGGGGTTAAGTCCAAGAATATGCATTTTCATCTTATGCTTCCAACTAGCAAAATTAGTACCACCAAAGTAAGGACCTCTACGGTGGTAATTTCCCTCGCTAGACGCCATACTCTCCTAGGTTGTCAAACCAAGGCTATGACTACCAAAAGCTATGGAAATCAAAGCAAATGGAGACAAAAGTTCAGATACCACTTGTAGGATCGAAAGTATGTCTAGAGGGGGGGGGGTATTAGACTACTTGACCAAATAAAACTTATCCTTTTCCCAATTTTAGTTCTTCGCAGATTTTAGCAACTTTGGACAAGTCAAGCAATCTTAACACAATTCAAGCAAGCATGCAAAGAGTATATGAGCGGCGGAAAGTAAAGCATGCAACTTGCAAGAATGTAAAGGGAAGGGTTTGGAGGATTCAAACGCAATAGGAGACACGGATGTTTTTGTTGTGGTTCTGATAGGTGGTGCTATCGTACATCCACGATGATGGAGACTTCAACCCACGAAGGGTAACGACTGCGCGAGTCCACGGAGGGCTCCACCCACGAAGGGTCCACGAAGAAGCAACCTTGTCTATCCCACCATGGCCATCGCCCACGAAGGACTTGCCTCACTAGCGGTAGATCTTCACGAAGTAGGCGATCTCCTTGCCGTTACAAACTCCTTGGTTCAACTCCACAATCTTGTCGGAGGCTCCCAAGTGACACCTAGACAATCTAGGAGAGACCACTCTCCAAGAAGTAACAAATGGTGTGTTGATGATGAACTCCTTGCTCTTGTGCTTCAAATGATAGTCTCCCAAACACTCAACTCTCTCTCACAGGATATGGATTTGGTGGAAAGAAGATTTGAGTGGAAAGCAACTTGGGGAAGGCTAGAGATCAAGATTCATATGGTAGGAAAGGAATATCTTGGCCTCAACACAAGTGTAGGTGGTTCTCTCTCAGAAAAAGTAAGTTGGAAGTGTAGGTTCGTTCTGATGGCTCTCTCCATGAATGAAGAGGAGGTGGAGGGGTATATATAGCCTCCACACAAAATCTAACCGTTACACACAACTTGCCAATCTCGGTGGGACCGAATTGATAAACTCGGTCGGACCGATTCAGCAAATCTAATGACCGTTAGGATTTTCGGTGGGACCAACATGGAACTCGGTAGGACCGATATGGTTAGGGTTAGGGCATAACATAATCTCAATGAGACCGATTACACAAACTCGGTGAGACCGAATTTGGTAATAAGCTAACCAGAGAGTTGGTCAGGTAAACTTGGTGGGACCGATTCGCTCATTTTGGTGAGACCGAAATGTTACAAAAGAGAAACAGAGAGTTTACATTGCAATCTCGGTGGGACCAATCGCTTATCTCGGTGAGACTGAAACGTTTTGAAGGGAAACAGAGAGATTACAATCCCATCTCGGTGAACCTGAGATCCCTATCGGTGAGATCGACTTGCCTAGGGTTTGTGGCAGTGGCTATGACATCTGAACTCGGTGGTGCCGGATAGAAAGAATCGGTGGGGCCGAGTTTGAATTTTGGTTTAGATCATATGTGGATGTGAGAAAGTAGTTGAGGGCTTTGGAGCATATCACTAAGCATTTTGAGCAAGAGCCTCATTAAACAACACCTCATCCCTCGTTGATAGTATTGGCTTTTCCTATAGACTCAATGTGATCTTGGATCACTAAAATAGAAAATGTAGAGTCTTGAGCTTTGAGCTTGAGCCAATCCTTTCATCCTTAGCATTTTGAGGGGTCCACTTTTCTCATCCATGCCATGCCAATCATTGAGATTTCCTGAGATATTAATCTTGAAATAGCATTATATCAATGAGCTATATGTTGTTAGGAATTACCAAAAGCACCTAGGGATAGTTGCACTTTCAACCTGCCATGCACAAAATTGTCCTGGTCCCCCCGGTCGTAGCGCAGGCCCAACCTTTCCCACTGTAAGTTGGTCGGACGAAGGAACCATCATCATGACTTTGTTGAATTCCGCTTCTTCAAGAAAACTTACTGTACCCGCAGTACGGCTACCACATGCGAAGACTGGACGACACTATACCACGTCATATCACTGAAACCCACTAGGCCAAACTAGCCCCCCCCCTAAGATTTGTACTCCCTCTGTTTCAAAGTTAGTAGTACAAAGTTGACTCATCTATTTTGGAACGGAGGGAGTACATCTCTGTACTACTATGATTTTGTGTTGTACGTCTCTGTACTTTTGCTATGATTTTCCTACCCTATGAACCAAATGAGGCATGAATGTATCCATGTCGACTATTGTATGATCGATCACTAAGCCTAGAATTTTAGGAGCTTGGGCTATTGGTCGATCGACGATGGATCAGTATAAGCATACCACGAGCTCATCAGCCCCAATGTTTCTCTTCGGTGAGTGTTTTGCAAGTACTATAGATCGCACAGTAGCTAGCCTACTAACACCAAGAATCATCAAACAAGCCCTGCTGATATGATAAACAGTTCAAAATTACATCTAAGCATGCCATATATTACATCAAAAGCTGGTGAGGATACATCTATTTCCACAACTCGGAGAGTGTTCGCATGATTCACTATCAAACAAAAGTAGCAAGTACCACCCACACAAGATAGTGCACTAGCCCTAAGATGGTTTGATAACACGCATCGTTCTGGCAATTAAACACAATGCAAACTACCCTGAAGGATTAGCGCAACCAACTATTTCTTGTCATCGATCTCTCGGGCAATGAGCACATCACGAACATCGGCATGGGAATCGATCTCTAGGGCGATGTCCAACTCGACATCGGAATCGATCTCTGGGGCGATGTCCACAGGGTAGACAGCGGCATCGGAATCGATCTCCGGGGCGATGTCAATAGGGCGGACCGCGATATCAAAAATGATCTCTGGGGCGTTGCCCACAGGACGGGCGGTGACATCGGAATCATCAAGGACGTCCATCGGGATCTGCACAACCCTAACATATTAGCAAGCACATTGCAAATAATCAAAAGCCACAACTATAGTAAGCCATTATTTTTTACATTGTGCAGCTCACCGGGGGATCCCATCCCTCTGGGGGCCATCTCCTCGTCCTTGATGGGGGCCATTGTCGGTGTCAAAACCGGCGGATCTCGGGTAGGGGGTCCCGAACTGTGTGTCTAGGATCGATGGTAACAGGAGACAGGGGACACAATGTTTACCCAAGTTCGGGCCCTCTCTATGGAGGTAATACCCTACTTCCTGCTTGATTGATCTTGATGAATATGAGTATTACGAGAGTTGATCTACCACGAGATCATAATGGCTAAACCCTAAAAGTCTAGCCTGACTATGATTATGAGGATCTATCTACGGACCTAGCCCTCCGGTTTATATAGACACAGGAGGGATCTAGGGTTACATAAGGTCGGTTACAGAGAAAGGAATCTTCATAGTTGATCGCCAAGCTTGCCTTCCACGCCAAGGAGAGTCCTATCCGGACACGGGTAGAGTCTTTGGTCTTTGTATCTTTACGGCCCATCAGTCCGGCCCATATCCAATAGATCGGACACCTGAGGACCCCTTAGTCCAGGACTCCCTCCGTAGCCCCTGAACTAGGCTTCAATGACGATGTGTCCGGCGCGAAGACTGTCTTCGGCATTGCAAGGCAGGTTCTACTTTCTGAATACTGCAAGATAGTCTTCGGATAAAATGAAGGTGTCCAGATCTACAACACAAGTACCACACACGACTGCAGGGAATATAATATTTCACGAGTCGCATCTGCTGACAACTTTTTACAAGATGACATCACGTCTGTCCGGCCATTATATCGAACCGTTTTTGTCTGCCGTTTCGCGCTTCAAGATGCAGTTTCCATTGGCACGTCTTGTCAAAGCAGAGACCATGTCCCCTTGTTGTAGGATTCTTATCAATACGGGCGTGGGTAACCAAACCGTGCCGTTTACACAACCCTTGGGAATAGGCAAGTTTTAGGGCGAGTGGGGAGGCATTCGATATTCACTGCCTTTATAAGGGGATAAGGATTCCCCATTCTTCTCCCACGCCTTCTCTCTTCCTCTGCCCTTCCACTCTTGAGATCTAGCGCCCAAATTCTCATCTTTTCCCCACTCGAGCAAGCACTCAACCATGTCCGGATCCGAAGGTGAAGGCAAGTGGGTGGCCTCCTCCGTACAGGAAGAAGGACATTATTGAGCTTCGGGCGGCCGGGTATCTCGCGATGGAAATTGCCCACTGTCTTCCAGCCAAGGGGCAAGTCATCCCCACGCCGAAACCCAATGAGAGGGTGGTATTCATCCCTCATTTCCTTCGCAGGCTAGGGTTTCCACTCCACCCTTTCGTCTGTGGGCTGATGTTCTATTACTGACTAGACTTCCATGATCTAGCCCCGAACTCTTTGCTCGACATCTCGGCGTTCATCATCGTGTGTGAGGCCTTCCTCCGCATCCAACCCCACTTCGGGCTATGGCTCAAGGTTTTCAACGTGAAGCCGAAGATGGTGGATGGCCAGCACACGGAATGCGGAGGCGCCATGGTGAGCAAGCTGACCAACGTCTCCTGGCCGAAAGGCATTTTCGTGGAGACTGTCAAGGAATGGCAGAAACTATGGTTCTACATCACAGAACCCTGCGGCGCCAACTGGGCCGCAGCTGCCGAATTCAACTCCGGCGCTCCAATTCAACTCACCTCCTAGGTTGAGAAGAGCCCGAATTGGTCTTCGCCAGACAAGCTGATAGCGCTATAGACGCGCGTTCAGAGCATGGTGGATAAAGATATCAAGCTCGTCGATGTAATCCAGGTGATGCTAGTTTGCCGGATTCTCCCGTGCCAAAGCCGAAGTCGCCCTTTATGGGAGTTCAACCCGAAGAAGCACCAAACCCTGAAGAGGCTCTTCGAAACCACTCACGAAGATGCTTGGAAGTTGCTCTTCAAGGGCAACGAGACACCGCCAGCCACAGACTCGGGCCGCGGGCACGACATTAAGCACCTCGCCAACGAGGTAAGCCTTTAACACATCCTCTACTTGCTTGTTACAAGGAGGATATCCGAACTTCTATAAGCATTGCTTCTTCAGGAATGGATGGAGAGGGCGAAGCAGATTCGGTGTCCGGCTCCGCTACCCGAGGAACCAATCATCCCACGCCTAGCGAAGATGCTGGTGTCGGCGCCCTATACGGTGCCGGAGAAGAAGGCCAAGGGGGTCCAGAGCGGCCCCTGCCGCAAGGGCGCTTCGGACGTGACGTCCGAAGACAAGACCCGCTCCTCCGCTGCCGAAGACGACGAAGATGAGGAGGAGGAGGAGGAGGAGAGAGACTCTCCCCCTGATGGGGGGAGGAAGAAGAGGGCGGCCTCCATAAATCTGGAGGCGGAGGCGCCCAAGAAGCGGAAAGGCCCTATCGCGGACAGCTTCGTGTGGGATGATGATAGCAGTCCGGAGCGACGCCCCCGTAACAAGCCCCTGGCCGCATCGTGAGTACAAAGAACCCGCACACGTCCATTTATCCGGCCTCTCCACCTTATGGTATTTTACATGGTTTAATAATGTTATTGCAGTCTGGCCCACGACAGCTCCCATCGATCCTCATCAAGAGGCTCATTGGACTCAAAGGAATTGGCCAGCGAGACACCACCGGCCGCTTACTGTCCCAAGGCCAAGGGAGACAACGACGTGCTATCCCAAAGGACCTTCCCCGGCTAGGGAGAGGTTCAGGAGGCCGTCATGGCAGCGCCGGAGGGTGACACCTCGGCCACCGGACACACGGGGGAACAGACCCCCATGGAGACTGACGATGGGGGCCGTGCTCAATTCGGCCCCCATCTGAGCATGGATCCGGAGACCCATACGGCCCTGGAGTCCAACAAGCAGCCTCCTTCAAGAGAAGGAGGCGTGCCCGACCCGCTGGCGACCTCTGTCCAACCAGAGGTGTCGGATAATCTATTGGAAGCGCTACAGGGCGCTTCCATTGTGGAAGAACACCATATCCTTATGGGTACGGTAATTGAGAAGGTTCAGTCCGTCAAGAGCAGACTGACCGAAGCCTGCAGTGGCCTGCTGACCGGTTTTGAGGTAAGAGGCGTTAACCGAGAAAATCCCTATATAGACAGTAGCCCCTGAGACACTGTCCGGTGTTCGAAAAGAAAAGCGGGACAGAGGATCAATTAAATTTCGCAGGAAACTAACCAAACTGTGTCTGATGTGAATAAGCAAGCGTCACTGTTGGCTGCGACCTCTCACACTGCCGAAGTCTCCGGACTAAAGCAGAGACTGGAGCGGGCTGAAGAGGAGCTCGGCCAGGCGAGGAAGCAGCTGGAAGACCAGCAAGGTATTTAATGAGTCGCTATGTATTCGGAAAGAATAAATGATTTATATTGATCGTAGTGTCATGATATGTGTAGGGGCGACAACCGAGGTCGAGGCCCTGAAAAAGGCCCTGGCCGAAGCCGAGGGGAAAGCTGTCAAGGAGCAGGCCGCTCGTAAGAAGCTGAAGGCCAGGCTGAACGAGGTCCAGCAAGAGCTCCAAGATGCTGTGAAGAAGTATGAGGCCCTGGAGGGTGATTGTCCGTGTCAAAACCGGCGGATCTCAGGTAGGGGGTCCCGAACTATGCGTCTAAGGTGGATGGTAACAGGAGGCAGGGGACACGATGTTTACCCAGGTTCGGGCCCTCTTGATGGAGGTAATACCCTACGTCCTGCTTGATTGTTCTTGATGATATGAGTATTAGAAGAGTTGATCTACCACGAGATCGTAGAGGCTAAACCCTAGAAGCTAGCCTATGGTATGATTGTATATTGTCCTACAGACTAAACCCTCCGGTTTATATAGACACCGGAGGGGGATAGGGTTACACAAGGTCGGTTACAAGGGAGGAGATATACATATCCATATTGCCTAGCTTGCCTTCCACGCCAAGTAGAGTCCCATCCAGACACGGGACGAAATCTTCAATCTTGTATCTTCATAGTCCAACAGTCCGGCCAAAGGATATAGTCCGGCTGTCCGGAGACCCCCTAATCCAGGACTCCCTCAGTAGCCCCTGAACCAGGCTTTAATGACGATTAGTCCGGCGCGTAGTATTGTCTTCAGCATTGCAAGGCGGATTATTCTCCAAATCCTGAATATCTGCTAAGTAGTGTACGGCTCCCATAAATGTTGGATTCCTTGGCTTCTGCGCCCAATAAGGGCCATCTTCCACGCGTCGAGCGAATGCGAGGAGCCAGTGCATTTTTACATTCGCCCCCTAGCCAGGTAAATAAATTGTCTATTAAAGAGATGGGGATTCTTAGATCCAATCCAGACTATCCTCCCACGGCGAGAATCCATCGGAGCGTGCTCGGAAAAAATCCATTCCATCATGGCCGACCACCAGAGCTCCTCCTCCCACCCCGCAGCCCAAAGCCTGGTGACTGGGAGAGGTGTTCCATCCCGCACAGCCGATTAGTAGAGTTGTAGACCCCGGGATTTCTCCCTCTAGTGTATATGGTCCCCGCCCGAGCCGGGCTCGCCACCTATAATGGCGGGGAACAAGCGGAGAGCTTCCCTAATCCCTCTAAGGGGGAGCGGGTATGCCTTGTCCCTTACTTACTAAGGGGACTCGGATTTCCAATTCATCCGTTCCTCCGCGGGCTCCTGGAGTTTTACGGACTCCAACTACACAATTTCACCCCTGCTTCCATATTACACATCGCCGGTTATGTTGCCCTTTGTGAGCTGTTTCTGGGCTGCGAGGCTCATTTCGAGCTGTGGAAAAGGTTATTTTGCTTTGTGCCCCGCACACAGAAGGGGTCACTTTATCAGGTGGGTGGAGCCGAAATATGGCGCATCGCTGAGACCGGATACCTGTTCGGTACTCTGAAGAAGACATCCAAAGACTGGCCTTCAGAGTGGTTTTATATGGAGGACATACCCCTTCCAGACCCTGTTCGGCGGGGTCTTCCTGAGTTCAACAATACTCCTCTGAAGAAACGCCGAAGCTGGCGCCCACGGAGCCCCTAGGAGGAAAACAACAGAGAAGTCCTTTACCCGATGAATCGGATTAAAGGGCTGGCTCAATCAGGATTGACAATAATCGAGGTTATGTCAATATGCATAATGCGGGGAGTGCAACCACTTCAATATCGACGGCACCCCCTGTGGTGTTTTAACGGGGAAGATGATGCCACCCGTTGCGGGCGTAAGGGACTGGACTTCGCTGCTGCTTTAGCAAAAATTCTGTCCGAGTTATTCAAGGGAGAAGAAGAGGAGTTCATCCGTATCAAGCCACGGGACGGATTCTCCATGTACAACCCTCCAAGCTGGGTAAGCTGTCACTCTTCACTCCCGACCTTCCTGCATTCTTCGTCGTAAATAATCACCTTGCCGTTTCATGGCAGGAACTGCAAAAAGCTGTAAGGGAGGTCAACAGCCCACCTCCACAACCGGAGGACCCTGACCGGGCCCTCGATCCCGGACTTGAAGAAGATCCGGACATATTTGTGGAGCTGATAGACAGGCAATTCTATCAATTGAGCTGCAATGACGCCATGGTGGCCATAACGGCCGACTACCCCGGACTACTCCCTGCATCGCACGTAAGAAAAACCAAGATCCCAACACCAAAAATATGATTCCCTTTTATGCACTTCACCTACCGTACACATATGGTGTTTTACAGGGAAGGCATTCGGGACGCCGTGCCGAACCCGCAGCAACTCGCCAACAAGAGGCACCGAGGCCGGGTAGGCCTAAAAGGAAGGCGGTCAGGACGGAGACGCCGGCGCAGAGGTATGACACAAAACCTCGCTCCGTGGTTGTCATCTTTCTCAAAATATAATGACGTCCATGTTTCTTAATAGAAAAAACGCTCGCCGGACTATATCTGGAGAGGCTGCCGATCACGCCTCCACCAGTCGGGCTCTAGGGCCGGACATAGAGGCAGAAGCCAACACGGGGCGAGCGCGAGATGCTCCTCCTACAGAGGATGCGGATGTACTATCCGCTACAAATTCAGAAGTGGAGAGCGCCATGAATCACAGGCGTCGTCGGGCCGTACTCCGTGACGCTTGTTTCTCCCTAGAGGCATTTGATGCCTTCAATTCCGGAGACGCGTACATCCGTGCTTCTCAAAATGGTCTAGCCAGAGCCATGGACCAGTATGTAAGGGATATACGGGTAAGCAAATATGATGATTATATGTATCAGTAGCCCCTGAGACTTGAAACCATTGACGCAACTTATTTAAGGATCATTATTTGTGCAGGTTCTTATAGAGAAGAATTCCCAATTGTCTCAAGAGCTAGACGAGTGCAAGGCCCAGCTAGGGGCCGCTATTGCCGCGTTGAAGGAGTCCGAGAAGGGTCCCCCTGGTAACACTTGTATCTATTACAGAGAATATGGGTACCAAGTAGTATGCGGCATGTATGCCAACCTAATAATAGATGTTGCAGGTGGCCCCGGAGTGAATCCTGAGGCCGTGGAGGCGGATGCAGCACGTGATGATCGACAGCGAAATGTTGGCGAGCGCGTGCTGACGCAAGTCAGGCAGGAGAAAAATGATCTCCAAGATACCAATATCCGGCTGGGCGTGGAACTGAAAGATGTTCGAGCCCATCTTGCGGACTCTGTGAAGGAGAATAAACGGCTTCGGCGCGTCATTTTTAGTAAGTGCTTGAACGGACTTTTTAAAGGAGTTCGGCGAAGAAGCCGGCTAACAGCATTATGTCTGCAGGTATATTTACGGGTCGTCCCGTGGAGGAGATGCCCGGGTCTTTGGGTGATCTTCTACCAGAGCTCTCACAACTGCACGAGCAAGTTCGGCAGGTGATGCAGGGTATTTCCCAAGCCTTGTGGCCATCCGCGTCCCCGCCCGTAGGCATCGGGGAGCTTATAGAGAAGCTCAAGGGAGCGCGGCGGCGCTTCCGATAATGGAATATATCAGCCTGCCGACAAGGTGCAATGGAAGCTTGGGCTATGGTGAAGACACGATATACCAAAGCTGACCCAAACCACATGGCCGAGGTCGGACCTGTGGGGCCTGATGGGAAAGAGATCCCTGTCAGTTTAGTGTATGATCAAGTAGAATTAACCGCAAAGTATTCCCAACAGGATTGTAGGCTAGACAGCCTGTTGGATGGCATAAAAGAAGAATTCAATCAGTCATAGTGAATGTGTACTTCAAATGACATATGTAATGTCCCTTGCCGGATTGTAAATCATTTGTCATGGCGGACCTTTTCGCTTCGACCTCTGGACCCGATAGTCCGGAGTGTATCCGAATACCCGCTCGGTTATATAAGAACCGGGGTATGCATGGAAACCAGGTGTAGGGGTCATAAGTGCTTGAACAGACTAGTACCCAACTAGCTATGTTATATTACATGGATAGTAAGAAACATCTCCCAGGGAGAATAGTTCCATTAAGGGTTCCTTTCCCTAGGTACGCATGCCCTAATGTGCATGTCCTAACTGCGAGACATAGGTTAAAAACATCTGGGGGCGTTTAGTAATTTAAATGAAAGTCATCTTTTATTCACCGACCGAATATTCCCTTAAGAATGCTAGCTTTCGGCGTCACCCAGTCTGAGGTACACATCCGGCTGACCAGACAGTAACAATCGCAGAGGTGCTCCCCTTATGCCCTAGCCGAATTTACGGGAACGTAGGGCATAAATACAAGAGCCAGGCAACCCAGCTTGGCCAAAACTTAAGTCATATCGATGCATATAATGGCAAGAAAAGGTACATGCGGAAGAATAACACATGTGCGGGGCATAAGGCCTGAAAAAATAATTAGATTGAGCTTTTGTATAAGAAGCCCCCAGGTATAATGAGTGCGGTTAGCGCGTCAAGATTGTGTAACCAAGACACAAGTTTAGCCCTTTAGGGCATTGGAGAGAAAAACAAAAAGAAAGAAAGAGAGAAAAACAGATGTGCGAAAAATGGATGGACGTAAGGAGACGAACATAGTGTCCGGCGCTAGGCGTAGAATCTTCGGAGTCTGGCTGCGTTCCATGGGTTTGGCTCGAGTCGATTGTCCGATGCATCCCGTGGACGGTACGCACCACCGGTCAGAACCTGGTCAATAATGAATGGACCTTCCCATTTGGGCTTGAGCTTGTTCTTTTTCTTCTCCCGCAGGCGTAGAACTAGTTTGCCAACATTATAGGTTTTGGCCCGCACTTCTCTGCTTTGATACATTCGAGCTTGTTGCTGATAGAATGCGGAACGGGCTTTTGCTACTCGCGCTCCTCCTCCAGGGCATCCAAACTGTCCTGCCGATCGAGCTCGGCCTCTCTTTCTTCATACATGCGCACTCGAGGTGAGTCATGAATTATGTCGCAAGGCAACAACGCCTCAGCGCCGTACACCATAAAAAATGGTGTGTATCCGGTAGTGCGATTTGGCATGGTCCGCAGCCCCCATTGTACGGAGTCAAGCTCCTCTACCCAGTGCGTGTTTGATTCCTTTAAGGATCGTACTAATCTGGGTTTAATGCCATGCATGATAAGACCATTCGTTCGTTCGATTTGACCGTTAGTTTGCGGGTGATAGACAGAAGCATAACCGAGTTTGATGCCCATGTTGTTGCACCAAAGTTTCACTTCATCGGCTGTAAAATTTGTGCCGTTGTCAGTGATGATGTTGTGGGGGACGCCGTAACGGTGTACAACCCCGGATATGAAGTCTATCACCGGTCCGGATTCAGCCATCTTGACAGGTTTGGCTTCTATCCATTTGGTGAATTTAGCCACCATGACCAGTAAGTATTTTTTCTTATGGGTTCCCCCTTTAAGGGGTCCGACCATATCAAGCCCCCAGACCCCAAAGGGCCAAGTAATGGGGATTGTTTGGATAGCGGTAGGCGGCATATGGCTTTGGTTTGCAAATAGCTGGCAACCGACACAATGCTGGACTAGATGCTGCGCATCTGCCCGGGCCGTTGGCCAATAAAAACCTGTACGGAAGGCCTTGCTTACAAGGGCCCAGGATGCGGCGTGATGGCCGCTAAGTCCGGCATGGATTTCTACCAAAAGCTTCCGCCCTTCCTCTTCAGAGATGCATCTTTGAAGGACTCTGGTAGTGCTTTTCTTATAAAAGCTCCCCCTCATGGACCTTGTAGGCTTTAGATCGCCGCACTATGCAGCGTGCCTCATTTTGGTCCTCGGGAAGTTCTTGCCTAGTTAGGTAGGCCAGGAATGGTTCTGTCCACGGGGCGATAACGACCATTATTACGTGGGCTGAAGGTGTTATTTTGATGGCCGAGCCTCCGATTGTGTCAGAGCGTTCGGTATCTGGGGTTGTGGCTGGATCTGGACTATTGTTGCCGGTGTCCCCTTCCCATACCACGGATGGTTTAAACAGTTTTTCCAGGAAGATGCTCGGTGGGACAGGGTCGCATTTAGCGCCGATACGAGTGAGGATGTCCGCCGCCTGGTTGTTTTCCCGAGCCACATGGTGGAACTCAAGCCCCTCGAACCGAGCTGACATTTTGAGGACGGCGTTGCAATATGCCGCCATTTTCGGATCCTTGGCATCGAAGTCTCCATTTATTTGGGATATTGCGAGGTTCGAGTCCCCACGCACCTCCAGGCGTTGAATGCCCATGGAGACTGCCATCTGGAGACCATGTAATAGGGCCTCGTACTCGGCTGCATTATTGGAGTATGTATATAGTATTTGGAGTACGTATTGCACTGTATCTCCGATGGGGGACGTCAGGACGACGCCAGCCCCTAGACCAGTCAGCATTTTAGAGCCGTCAAAGTGCATGATCCAATTGGAGTATGCGCTGTACTCTTTAGAGAGTTCGGCCTCTGTCCATTCGGCTACAAAATCGGCATGTACTTGCGACTTAATGGCTCATCGTGGTTTATATGTTATGTCGAACGGGAGGAGCTCGATATCCCATTTGGCAATCCGTCCCGTGGCATCGCGGTTGTTTATTATGTCATTGAGTGGTACTTCGGAGGCCACCATAATTGAACACTCTTGAAAGTAGTGTCGTAATTTTCGGGATGCCACGAATACCGTGTATGCTATCTTTTGATAATGTGGGTACCGTGATTTGCATGGAGTGAGGCCGGTGGATACATAATATACTGGCTTTTGAAGTGGGAATTTATGTCCGTCCATCTCTCATTTGACGACGAGCACTGCGCTCACAACTTGATGAGTTGCCGCTATATATAATAGCATTGGTTCGCCAACAGTTGGATTATATTTGATGATTGTTTCTGCAACACTTTAACTCTGTTCCCTGTAGATACAAGAGAAAAGACTGGCTTGGCGGCTTAGAACCGAACGGGTTAAAACACCCGGCTTATATCCAATATGTTTATCATAATAGAAAACAGAAAACAGATATGAATAAAGGACAAGGGCTGAAACTAACTCTTTAGTTAATGTAGCAGGCAATTACATATAAATAATAGCCATACTTGTACCTTTGATCCTTAGGCCACTGGCTTGAGTAACCCGGGTAATGAAGTTGATAACTCAATCTTTCTGAGAAATCAATGCCTTTGAATACTTTAATGATCATCATACCTTGGTAGCCTTGTTGTCAAATAGACAAGCCGACGAAGAAGATCATGCTAATTATTTGTAAGAAGAAACTCAAAGGCAAATAACAGTTTACAAGTATGATTTAACCTTATATTTAAAGGTTAGTGGCTTATGATTTGAATACGATCAGTAAACCGGACCAAAGGGGTTAAGCTAAGGTTCGAATACGACCATATAGCCCCCAGTGGCTGTGGCGTTGCACCGATCAAGATGGTACCGACAGCTATGTTCTCTTTGGTTCGAATATGACCTATGTTTGAACAGGAAGCCCCCAAATGACCTTGAGAGGTTTTTAACGACCCTGATTCAAATACGATCCAAGTCGGACCCAAAAGGGGTTAAGCTATGATTCGGATATGATCAAGAAGCCCCCCCCCCAGTGAGTTTGGCCTTGAGCCGATCAAGAGGGTTACGACAGCTATGTTCTCTTTGGTTCGAATATGACCTATGTTTGAATAGGAAGCCCCCAAGTGACCATGATAATTGCAGCTAGATTCGAATACGATCATAAGCCGGACCAAAAAATGTTAGACTTGATTCAAATATGATCAGCTCCTTAATAGTCATTTGAAAATAAGAAATAACAAAGATGCATAATCTTCAAAAAGAAAAGAGACCGATGGTCTTACTTTATTACTTATCATGGTATATACAATGTTTAAGTATGTACATGATGAGAGCCGGTGGCTCAGGTGTAGTATGGCCGAAGTTGAGCAATGTTCCACGGCCGGCGAGTCTCCTCCTCCGACTTATGTGAATCTTTGTGTTCTCAAACATCAATGAGGTAATACGACCCGTTGTTTAAGTTCTTGCTGACCACAAAGGGTCCTTCCCAAGGAGGGGATAGCTTGTGCGCATCTGACAGATCCTGGATGAGCCGGAGCACCAGGTCGCCTTCCTGAAAAGTCCTGGACATAACCCGGCGGCTGTGATAACGGCACATGTCCTGTTGATAAAGTGTTGACCGAGCCGCTTCCAAGTCTCTTTCTTCATCCAACAAGTCAAGTGCATCCTGTCTGGCTTGTTCATTATTAGCTTCAACATAAGCCACCACACAGGGTGAGTCATGATGGATGTCACTAGGCAACACTGCTTCTGCTCCATACACCATGAAGAAAGGTGTGTAACCTGTAGACCTGTTAGGTGTGGTGTTGATACTCCAAAACACCGAGGGTAATTCCTCTACCAACAACCCGGCGTTCGCTGTAAGGGAACCATAAGCCGGGGTTTGAGACCTTTAAAAATTTCCTGATTTGCTCTCTCAGCTTGACCATTCGATTGAGGATGACCTACAGAAGAAACATCAAGCCGGATGTGCTCATGTTGACAAAACTCCTCCATAGCCCCTTGGGACAGATTAGTGCCATTGTCAGTGATAATGCTGTGTGGAAAACCTAAACGGAAGATCACCTTTTTCATGAACTGAACCGTCGTGGCCGCATCACACTTACTCACCGGTTCTGCCTCAACCCATTTTGTAAATTTATCAACGGCCACTAAAAGATGTGTCTTTTTATCCTTAGACCTTTTAAAAGGCCCCACCATGTCAAGCCCCCAGACCGCAAACGGCCAAGTGATTGGAATCATCCGGAGCTCTTGAGCCGGAACGTGTGCTCATCATGCAAATTTTTGACATCCATCACATCTACTGACCAGATCCTCTGCATCAGCTTGAGCCGTCAACTAGTAAAAACTGTGAAGAAAAGCTTTAGCCACCAGAGATTTTGACCCGGCGTGATGACCACAATCGCCTTCATGGATCTCATGAAGTATTTCTTGGCCTTCTTCAGGGGAAACACACCGTTGAAACGCTCCAGAAACGTTGCGATGGTATAGTTCTCCATCAGAAATCGTCACTAACTTAGACCGCCGGGTTATCTGTCGAGCCAGGGTCTCATCTACTGGCAACTCTCCCCGGGTCATGTAAGCCAAGAACGACACTGTCCAATCTGGGATGACATGAAGAGCCGCCACCAACTGCGCCTCCGGGTCAGGAACAGCTAAATCTTCTTCTGTGGGCAACTTGACAGACGGGTTATGCAAAACATCCAAAAAGGCGTTAGGTGGTACCGGCTTACGCTGAGACCCCAACCGTCTTAAAGCATCAGCCGCTTCATTCTTTCGACGGTCAATGTGCTCCACCTGATAACCTTTAAAATGCCCCGC
The DNA here is from genome assembly GCF_018294505.1 of Triticum aestivum. Taxonomy (NCBI): domain Eukaryota; kingdom Viridiplantae; phylum Streptophyta; class Magnoliopsida; order Poales; family Poaceae; genus Triticum; species Triticum aestivum. Next base: position 15,133,793 of record NC_057803.1, read on the forward strand.
AACAACATCAACCTCCCGGCAATAAGCCGCCATGAGAGGGTCCTTGGAATCCCACTTGCCTGATACCTGTTGAGCCACTAGATCTGAGTCGCCAAGACATCTGACCCAGCTCAAACTCATTCTTTTGCCACTGGAAGACCATGGAGCAAGGCTTCATACTCTGCCGCGTTGTTAGTGCAAGGAAACATCAACCGTAACACATAACAAAATTTGTCACCTCGAGGAGAGGTTAAAACAACTCCAGCCCCCGAGCCTTCCAACTGTCTGGACCCATCAAACTGAATAGTCCAATACATGTTGTCTGGTTTCTCTTCTGGCATCTGCATCTCTGTCCAGTCATTAATGAAGTCAACTAGTTCATGAGATTTGATCGCGGTACGTGGCACATACTTCAACCCATGAGACCCAAGCTCAATGGCCCACTTGGCGACTCGTCCAGTGGCTTCTCTGTTTTGAATGATGTCTCCCAAAGGAGCAGAGCTAACCACGGTGATTGGATGTCCCTGAAAATAATGCTTAAGCTTCTGGCTTGCCATGAACACCCCATATACGAGCTTCTGCCAATGTGGATATCGTTGCTCGGATTCAATTAGCACCTCACTGACGTAGTAAACCGGCCGTTGAACCGGATGCTCCTTGCCAGCCTCCTTGCGCTCCATCACAATAGCCACACTAATAGCTCGGGAGTTGGCGGCCACGTATAACAACAACGCCTCTTTCTCAACTAGAGCAGCCAGGACTGGCGGCTCAGCAAGCTGTGTCTTCAGATCTTCAAAAGCAGAGTTTGCAGCATTGCTCCAAACAAAATCATCTGTTTTCTTCATCATCTGATACAAAGGCATTCCCTTCTCCCCTAACTGGCTTATGAACTGGCTCAAAGCAGCAACACGACCCGCCAGTCGTTGAACGTCATTGATGCATGTTGGTTTGGCAAGGGATGTAATTGCCTTGATTTTCTCCAGGTTAGCTTCAATACCTCGGTTAGACACCAAAAAACCCAAGAGCTTGCTGGCTAGGACTCCAAAAACACACTTGGCCGGGTTAAGCATCATTTTGTAGACCCGGAGATTATCGAAAGTCTCTTTCAGATCTGCAACCAAGGTTTCCTCTTTCCTGGACTTTACCACTATATCATCCACATAAGCATGAACATTACACCCAATTTGATCATGAAGACAATTATGCGCACACCGTTGGTAAGTCGCCTGGGCACTCTTAAGCCCAAAAGGCATAGACACATAGCAGAAAGCTCCAAAAGGAGTGATAAAAGCCATCTTCTCCTGATCTTTGACTGACATCTTGATCTGATGATGACCAGAATAAGCATCCAAGAAACTAAAACTTGCGCAACCCGCCGTAGCATCAATGATCTGATTAATACGAGGGAGGGCAAAAGGATCAGCCGGACAAGCCTTGTTCAGATCGGTGTAATCCACACACATACGCCAGGTTCCATTCTTTTTGAGTACAAGCACCGGGTTGGCTAACCACTCTAGGTGAAAGAGTTCTGCAATGAACCTAGCTGCCAAAAGCCGGGCCACCTCTTCTCCAATGGCCTTGCGCCTTTCTTCATTGAACCGTCGAAGAAACTGTCTGACAGGTTTAAACTTTGGATCAATATTGAGAGTGTGCTCAGCGAGTTCCCTTGGGACACCCGACATGTCTGAAGGTTTCCATGCGAAGATGTCCCGGTTCTCATGGATGAACTTGATGAGCGCACTTTCCTATTTTGGATCCAAGTTTGCACTGATGGTGAACTGCTTGGATGAGTCACCAGGCACAGGTCAACCATCTTGGTGTCATCAGCTGATTTGAACTTCAACACCGGCTCATGCTCTGTTGTTGGTTTCTTTAGTGATGTCATGTCTGCCGGGTCAACATGATCTTTCTAAAACTTTAACTCCTCTGTTGCACAGACAGATTCAGCATAGGCAGCATCACCTTCTTCACACTCCAAAGCTATTTTCCGGCTCCTGCGTACTGTAATGGTGCCCTTATAACCCGACATCTTAAGCGGCAAATACACATAACACGGCCGAGCCATGAATTTGGCATAAGCCGGCCGTCCAAACAGAGCATGATACGGGCTCGTGATCTTAACCATCTCAAAGGTTAATTTTTCTGCTCTGGAGTCATACTCATCCCCAAAGGCTACTTCTAGTTCAATCTTACCCACTGGGTATGCCGACTTGCCAGGAACCACACCGTGAAAAACAGTGTTGGATTGTTTAAGACTCTTATCAGTCAATCCCATCCAGCGGAACGTCTCATAGTAGAGGATGTTGATGCTGCTGCCTCCATCCATGAGTACCTTAGTGAATTTGTATCCACCAACCTGATGCGCCACTACCAAAGCCAAGAGACCCGGATTATCGACCCGGGGTGGATGATCCTCTCTGCTCCACACAATAGGCTGCTCTGACCAACGTAAGTAACGTGGAATCGCCGGCTCAACGGCATTGACGGCCCTCTTGTGAAGCTTCTGGTCTCTCTTACATAAGCTAGTGGTGAATACATGGTATTGCCCACTATTCAGCTGCTTCGGGTTGCTCTGATATCTGGACTGTTGCTACTGATTACCTTGGCCGAGTTGCGGATTATATCCTCCTTGGTTACCAGGATGGCCCTAACCGTGTAATCCTCCTCCACCTGAGCCAGCGCCCGGGCCTTGGAAACCGCCTCCACCTGAGCCGCCACCTGGGTCGTGACCTCCATCAAACGCATTTGAATTTTTAAACACCTTCATGATCGTACAATCCTTCCACATGTGGGTGGCTGGATTCTCCCGGGTGCCGTGCTTTGGACAAGGCTCATTCAATAATTGCTCAAGGGTGGGACCTGACCCGCCTGACCAAGGGGGTTGTCTGCCCTTGCGCCGTTGATTTCCGCCCTGTGCATTGGTGTTAGCAACAAACTCATCAGCCTTACATTTATTACCTCCTTGATTTGCTGGGTTATGTTGGTGACCCTTGCCGTTGCCATTCTTCTTTCCCTTTGCTATCCTTTCTTCGTCAGACGCTGGGTCTTTGGTACTATCCGAATCAGCATACTTGACGAGAGCCGCCATCAACTGACACATGTCATTCCAGTCACGCTTGAGCCGCCCCAGCTTCTGCTTCAGAGGTTCAAAACGACAATTTTCTCCAACATTAAGACTGCTGAGCTGACATCCATCTTATCAGATGAATGTATTATCTCCTTGACTCGCCGCACCCAATGGGTTGTGGATTCACCATCCTCTTGCTTGCAATTGGTCAGGTCCACAATCGACATGGGCTGCTGACACGTGTCTTTGAAGTTCTGGATGAACCGGGCTTTTAACTCCACCCATGAGCCGATGGAATTGGGTGGCAATCCCTTCAACCAAGTACGAGCTGTTCCATCCAACATCATAGTGAAATACTTGGCTATTGCTGCGTCGCTGACCTCCAACAGCTCCATAGCCATCTCATAACTCCCAATCCAAGCCCCGGGCTGTAAGTCAATCGTGTAATTAGGCACCTTACGGGGCCCCTTAAAGTCCTTCGGCAGACGCTCAATACGTATGGCTGGCACCAAGCAAGGGACGCCTCCGGTTCTTGTGGCCACTCCTGCCTCGACCGAGGTTGCAGGATAAGCCGGAAAAGTTTGATGAGCCACCTGTTCTACTGCTATTTGAACCGCTCGTTCCGCCTCTTGTCGAATCCTCTCCTGATCCGCTAGGTTAAGGGCTCCAGCCCACACCAGCTCATGCCTGTGTGGTCGGTTGTGGCGTTGAGCATTGCTTGACATGTCTGCGGACTCCATATGCCTACTGTAGCTCGGGCTCCGGCTTGGACGAGGAGTTGAATGGATCCTGTCCCGACTGTAGGAGTACGCATCCTGCTCTGTCAGAGCTGTTTGAAGAAGCTCTCTTACCCTCCGTGTTTCAATCGCCGCCGATGAGTCACCTGCCATTGGGAGAGCCGCCAAACGAGCCGACGCTGCGATGAGGTTTTCCAAGGGGTTGGAGAAGTGACCCGGTGGTGTCGGTACGTAATGAGGTGGAGCGGTAATTATACGAGGTGGTTCCATGGCATGCGGCTGAACCAGTGCGCCAGGTGTCGTGATCCGGTTTGCCTCCGGTGGGTTGCTTCCCCCAGCTCTGGGTCTATGGAATAGGTTCCTAGGATCAAGCGTCAGAGGTAGATGTGACTGAGTTTTCTGATGTCTTCTCCTCATGACCTCGTTTGACGCGTTCAGATCCACCGAGAGCCAGAAGGTCTCTGCTTGGAGCTGTTGGGCACGAACGTCCAGAGCCGCCCGTTCCGCTGCCATCCTAACTTCCTCTGCGGCTAGATTATCCTTAGCTTGCACCATCTCGTCACGTACGCGTGCCACCTCTGCGTCATGCTGGGCTTTATCCGCCGGCTCTACCACGGCAGTCAATAGGGTCGTCAGTTTATTCGTGAGGTCCATTAGAATCTGAGCCAAGGGGCGCGTGGGGTCTCCTAACCTGGTTGCAGCCGACCTGGTAGCTGTTGCCGCCGCCGCTGTGGAGTTCTGCCCGGGCTGTGTCCCTGCCATGAAGACTCCGGCCCAATTCAGCGGCTCAAGGGGGTCCGGAATACTGCTGCCATCGGAACAACCCCCGAGCATGCCGTCCTACAGCTGGTACAAAGAGTCCGTCTCGCCCGTTGATGATGCAGTGTTAGAACAGACGGCCGTCTCACCGCCCTCCACCGATTCTTTAGAGTATTCACCGCCTTGGATGCAGCCTACGAAGGCATGCTTCACGACAGATTGAACACGGGCGGTCCTCATGCACCGAGCCGTTTCAATGAGGTTGGTGTGGACGTCCGGCTCAGGGCCTGACTCGCCGATCCGGCCGATGAAGACATGAATTCCGCCGAAGGGCACCCGGTACCTGCACTCAATTGAGCCGGCCTTGGGGCCCCAGCCTTCATTGTCAATGTAGACCTTGCCCCGATGACTCTTGGTCATCCGGCCCACAGCGTATCCCTTGAGCCCTTCAAAGTTGCTCTTTAAGAACTCAAATCCACCGTGCGCTGGCCCCACGGTGGGCGCCAACTGTCGTGGAATTGTCACGGCAGATGTGCTAGAGAAAGGACTTAGTCGTAGGGCCATCGCAACTAGGAAGCTTAAAGGGGTTAATCGGGACAAAGGTCACTAGAGGTTTTATACTAGTTCGGCCCCTTACGATGAAGGTAAAAGCCTACTTCTAGTTGTGTTGGTATTGCTGAGGTTTCGATCACCAAGAGGCTCAACTCGCCGGCTTGGTTGTCGATCTCTTGTTTCTTGCCCTAAGCCACCACCGGGTCGCCCCCTTATATACATGGGTTGACGCCTGGTGGCCTACAGAGTCCCAGCCGGCTCATAAATCGTGTCCGACTGGGTGACTTCTCTTATATGCCTTTCTTTACAAGTCTTGCCTTACATACGACGGTTTATAATATCAGGCTTTAAGCCGCCTCCAGGCCCTTTGGGCCTTCTATAAGATTTAAGAAACTATCATCTTGAATGCTTACTGGGCTGCTGGTGTAACCCGCCATTGGGGCTGACCCGGCCCCTTCTGGGCGGGTCATAACTGATAGTTATATCCCTAACAGGGTTGGTGGCCAGGATGGCTTTTATTTCTTCCAGTCCGGCCGTGGATGCGTCCGTCCACTCGAAGTGTTCGGTGCGCTGAAGAAAGCAATAAAGGGGGAGTGCCTTTTCTCCTAATCGGGAGATAAAGCGGCTTAAAGCCGCCACACATCCAGTTAATTTCTGGATTTGCTTGAGGTCAATTGGGATAGCCAACTATGACAGAGCTTGGATTTTAGCCGGATTTGCTTCAATTCCTCTACTGGAGACGATGAAAGCCCAGGAGCTTTCCAGCGGGGACGCCGAAAACGCATTTTTCCGGATTGAGCTTAATGTCGTAAGTTCGGAGATTGGTGAACGTGAGCCTCAAGTCGTCTATTAAGGAGTCGATGTGTCTGGTTTTAATGACCACATCGTCTACATATGCCTCCACGGTCTTGCCGATCTGCTTTTCCAGACATGTCTGGATCATGCGCTGATATGTTGCGCCGGCGTTTTTGAGCCCAACGGGCATTGTGTTAAAACAGAAAGGGCCGTATGGCGTGATAAATGCCGTTGCGGCTTGATCAGACTCCGCCATCTTTATCTGATGGTAACCGGAGTATGCATCGAGGAAGCACAATGGCTCATGTCCTGCGGTAGCGTTGATGATTTGATCGATGCGAGGGAGTGGGAAAGGATCCTTTGGGAAAGCCTTATTAAGGTCTTTGAAGTCAACGCATAGGCGCCAGGATTTGTCCTTCTTTGGTACCATCACCAGGTTTGCTAGCCAGTCCGAATGTTTTATTTCTCTAATAAATCAGGCTTTTAGTAACTTGGCTAGCTCCTCTCCCATGGCTTGTCACTTAGGTTCAGAGAAACGCCGAAGAGTCTGCTTGACCGGCTTGAATCCTTTTAAAATATTAAGGCTATGCTCGACCAATCCGCGTGGGATTCTTGGCATGTCTGAAGGATGCTAGGCGAATATGTCCCAATTCTCGCGCAGAAACTCCCATAGTGCAGCGTCTACAGTGGGGTTTAACTGTGCCTCGATGGATGTTGTTTTTGCGGGGTTCGTTGGATGTACTTGGAATTTGACTATTTCGTCCGCTGGTTTAAAGGAGGTGGACTTGGATCTTTTTTCTAGTATCACATAGTCCCTGTCCACTGTGGAGCGCAACGCGGTTAACTCCTCCGCCACAAGGGCTTCGGATGATGCCTCGATGGCCAGTGCGGCTGTTTTGTTCTCGGCACGGAGTGCTATGTCCGGATCACTAACTAGAGTGATGATTCCATTGGGTCCGGGCATTTTGAGCTTCATGTACCCATAATGGGGTATGGCTTGGAAGATCGTGAATGCCTCCCGCCCTAGAAGGGCGTGGTATCCGCTACTGAACCGAGCCACTTGGAATGTAATTTCTTCGGACCTGTAATTCTCCGGAGTGCCAAATACCACATCAAGTGTGATTTTCCCAGTGCAACGTGCTTCCCGATTAGGGATGATTCCTCGGAAGGTCGTACTGCTTTGCTCAATACGGTCGTTGTCTATTTCCATTTTTTTAAGAGTCTCCTCATAAATGAGGTTTAATCCGCTGCCACCGTCCATGAGCACTTTAGTGAGCCGAAAGCCGTCTACAATTGGACTGAGGACCAAAGCGGCTGGTTCTTGGGCTATTCGGAATTTAGGTTCGTCACTGGCATTGAAGGTAATAGCCGCGTCGCTCCACAGATTTATTGCTGCCACCTGGCAGACTTCGGCAAGGCTGCGGAGTGCTCGCTTATGCCTATTATTTGAGGCGAAGGGTTCAAAGACCGTCAATACTGTATTGTTATCGATGGGAAGGTGCTCTGAGGTATTTTGGATGAGGAGATCCTTACCGCTCTTGGCCACTTGCCGGAGTACCCAACATGCTCTAAGGCTGTGCGTTGATATGGTATCCGATGTACTATGGATTTTGCAGGCCCCGTTAAGCCATCCCTCCAATACGGTTCCATGCCCTATAGTGGGCTTTTACTTCTTTGTAATTGAGTCGGGCGACTTGTGAGAGTACACCCTTTTAGTTCGGACTGGGGGTTTTGTCAGGGCCGGATTATCCCAAAATTGCGTTTGGGTTTTCCAGGCACTTTCCATCGCACAGTATTTCTGTACTATGGCCGCCAAGTCAGTGAAGTGTGCTATGTCATGGCGACTTATGGCGTTGAGGATTCCCTTGCCCGTGCAATTGTTGCAAAAGAACAAAATTGTGTCTTCCTCGCGACAGTCCTTGACCTTATTCATTATAAGGAGGAATCTAGCCCAATAGTGATGTACTGTCTCTTGGGGCTCTTGCCTAATGTGGGAAAGATCATTTGTATCTGGGTAGGTGGGTGGATTTAAGTCCAGACCTTGTCCCAATCTTTGATCCCGGGGCAGGGAAGTTTCTGATCTTGGGAGCTCGGGCTCCGAGATGTTGCCCCGCGGGTTCGGTATGCGGCTTGATTCTAGGTTCCAGGCTAGGGCGGTGTCCTCCCGTGAGCAAGTATCCGGATCGGAGAGATCGGGAATCTGAACATAGTTCATCCTCAGTATAGAGGGAGAATTGCCGCATTGCTCCTCCAGCACCGCTATCTGATGGGTGACTGGCGGAGAATTAATCTTCCTTTGGTCGGGTTCAAGCCCGATCCGATCGTAGTTGGTAGTGACCCCCAGAGCGGCGATGCGATCCAATAGCTCATTCAAAGAGGAGAGCTCCATTGGGTCCATCTGTTCGGTAAATTTTGAGCCGATGTGGAGGCTGTTTTCGATGACCCGAGAGGTCATCATTGGCGAAGTGACCGAGCGGGCGATCATGACGAAGCCGCCTAGTCAGAGAGTTTGGCCTACAACCAGGGCTCCCCCAGAGGTGATGTTGTCCTTGACAACAAGACGAGCCATCCTCCTTATGATGACGACACAGTGGAACTCTCAATGAAAGCACCAATGTCGGTGTCAAAACCGGTGGATCTCGGGTAGGGGGTCCCGAACTGTGCGTCTAAGGCGGATGGTAACAGGAGGCAGGGGACATGATGTTTACCCAGGTTCGGGCCCTCTTGATGGAGGTAATACCCTACGTCCGGCTTGATTGTTCTTGATGATATGAGTATGTTGATCTACCACGAGATCGTAGATGATAAACCCTAGAAGCTAGCCTATGGTATGATTGTATATTGTCCTACGGACTAAACCCTCCGGTTTATGTAGACACCGGAGGGGGCTAGGGTTACACAAGGTCGGTTACAAGGCAGGAGATATACATATCCATATTGCCTAGCTTGCCTTTCACGCCAAGTAGAGTCCCATCCAGACATGGGACGAAGTCTTCAATCTTGTATCTTCATAGTCCAACAGTCCGGCCAAAGGATATAGTCCAGCTGTCCGGAGACCCCCTAATCCAGGACTCCCTCAGTGATGTCTTGGCTCGAGAGGCCGAACTCTCAAAGTCTCGCCAAAGCACGGAAGCGGCCTGTGTTGAAGCCCAGGGTGCCCTCCAGGAGATCTAGGAGGCCAAGAAGATCGCAGCAGGTAAGGCATTTAGTATGCAAAGCAATTATGTGAAGAAGAAATATTTCCTACTAACCCGGATTCAGAGTTTTCCAGGGGCATTTGCAGATTTGCCGCGCAGTGTGTCCGACACCGCGGAGTTCTTCCAGGCCGAAGAAGGGAGCTCAATGGAGAAATTGTTCTAGTCGCAATACCTTGCGCCAGAGCATCCCTTGCCCTTCATCGATCAGCTAAAACAGCTGGTTGAGCTGCATAGGGTGGCCAAACTGGCCATGAAGGATTTGATAATCCGGTTGTGGCCTGCCGAAGCTATGCCCGACAGCTACTTCGGGCTTGTGAAGCGGCTAGTGAACGCCTGTCCTCGGCTAGACGTCGTCAAACGATCGGCCTGTATTGAAAGTGCGCGCATGGCCTTCGCCCGCATCAAGGTGTGGTGGGCGAAGATGGACGCCGTCAAGCTGACGACCAAGGGACCACCAGAGGGCAAGGAGCACCGCACGCCCGAGCGGTATTTCGCAGATGTACCGGAGGGGTCTTGCATTGTAGCAACGCAATGTGCGCAAGACATTATTTTCGAATGAATATATTCATGTTGTCTTTGCCTTGTATGATGAAACAAAATCGCTATGTAATAAAATGTTTTGTTAAAAAATTTCTCCTCCTGTGCGGCCGTGTTATGTCAAATCTGAGAGTTGGCCAGTCGTATGCTTCTGCCCCCACGTAGGAAATACGAGGGTGTTCGGGATGTAATCTAAACACTCTTGATCCAATTGTTTGGTCCTTGAAGGAGGTGTTTAGCGCAACGAACCGGGTAATCAGACTATGCGGCTTTAGCACCCTCACTTAGCCATAGGAGTTTGACAATAGAAATATAGGCACAGCCCCCTAGTATCTGGACTAGGATGCTATAAACACTTGATCGGGTAAGTACCAATCCCTCGCATAATGCGGAAAAAATCTCTAAGGATTTGAGACCTCCGAAGAGCTGACTGGCTCTTGCCGCATCATGACAGTTAGTTTTCGGCTTTCTCTACTGAGGTGCTCACTTGGGTAAACCAGGGCACAATCGCAGTAGTTCTCTCTTTACTACCCTAACCAATACAGCGGAACATAAGGTAGTAAGCACAAGAGCCGGGCAACCCAACTATTGACCAAAGACATGATTCGGAGCCAATGCATATAGTGCTAAATTCGGGGTGCCAAACTGTACTGTAAAAGTGTTCGGACTTTTGTTGCCATGTTGCGGGGCGCTATGAAGCCCCTGGCAAATTGAAATGCACCAGAGTGTACGGGTGTTATCTAATAGAGTTACCAGAAAAGAAAAGACAAAAAGGAAGAAAAGGAAGAACAAGTGGTAGGCTAGAGCCGTAAAATTTGGGCCACAAACTGTTTCTATTATAATTTCCTTGGTGCGTTAAAGCGCATTTATACAAGTAGTGCAATAATGATAAGGCTATTTACTATGCCTTAACCAAGGGAGAGCTGCGTGTGGGTCCTGAAAATAGGTAAACGGATTGTTAAAGAAACCAGCTAAAGATTCCCCAGTACGTCCATGCTTCTTGTTGCCTTGGTGTGTTTATACTTCGAAAAGAGTCGATGGTCAAGCCGTCAGGAAAGGCCTATGAAAAAGAGAAAAATAAAAAAGAAAACAAAAAGGAAATAGTGAAATTATGTGTGTCCGGGGCGGTCGAGCCGTATTGCGGATCACAAGACGATTATGCCTCCATCCGTGTCCATGGTACTTTTAGTGCATAATTATGTACGCGCGGTACAATTGCCGCCACTTGATCAGGACTCGGATGGAGGTCAAATTTCTAGTCGAGCTCTTGACGAGCCGAGTTGTCCTTCTACAGAATGGTTTGGACTCGCTTGACAGTGTTCGGGGGATCGGCCGCTGAATTGAAGTTCTGCTTGAAAAGGCCGCCCTGTACCTCTGCCGCTAAGGCAACGGCGTGCTCCTCGGTGCGGAGGGAGCGTTCCGTGTTTCCATTGACTGTTATGACACCGCATGGTCCGGCGTCTTCCTTTTGTGATAAGCTTAGTGTGGCACCGCGTTGAATCGAGCAAATGCGGTTCGTCCGAGTAGTGTGTGATAGCCGCTGCGAAAGGGGACGATATCAAAGATTAACTCCTCGCTTCAGAAGTTTTCCGGAGATCCGAAGACAACCTCTAGTGTGATTGAGCCCGTACAGCGGGCCTCTACTCCCAGTATGACACCTTTAAAGGTAGTCTTTGTGGGCTTGATCCGTGATGGGTTAATGCCCATTTTGCACATTGTATCCTGATAGAGCAAGTTGAGGCTGCTGCCACCGTCTATCAGGACTCGCGTCAGGTGGAACCCATCAATTATTGGGTCCAGGACCAGTGCGGCTGAACCGCCATGACGGATACTGGTCAGATGATCCCGATGATCAAAAGTGATCGGGCATGACGACCATGGATTAAATTTTGGGGCGAATGGCTCTATCGTGTAGACGTCCCTGAGCGCGTGCTTGCGCTCCCTCTTGGGGATGTGGGTAGAGTATATCATGTTCACCTTTTTGACCTGAGGAGGGAACTTCTTCTGTCCCCCTGTGTTCGGTGGCCGGGGCTCCTCGTCGTCGTCTTCGCTTTGCGACCCCTTATCCTTGTTTTCGGCATTTAACTTGCCGAACTGTTTAAAAAGCCAACAATCTCTATTGGTATGATTGGGTGGTTTGTCTGGGGTGCCATGAATCTGGCACGGACGATCAAGTATGCGGTCCAAGCTGGATGGGCCCGAATTGTTCTTTTTGAACGGCTTCTTCTGCTGACCGGACTTAGAGCCACTGAATCTAGCATTGATCGCCGTATCCTCGGTGTTTCCATTGTTATTTCGACGCTTGTATCTGTTGCGTCAAGACTTGTCATTGCTATTTTTAGCTTCAGGGGTGCCGGCGTCGCTTGCATTATTTTTTCTACGGGCCATCCAACTATCCTTGCCCGCACAAAAGCGGGTCATGAGTGCCGTGAGGGCTGCCATGGACTTTGGATTCTCTTGGCCGAGTGGCGGGCGAGCCATTCATCGCGGATGCTATGTTTAATGGCCGCTAGGGCTTCGGCATCCGGACAGTCGACGATCTGGTTCTTTTTAACTAAGAACCTAGTCCAGAATTTCCTGGTGGACTCTCCGGGCTGTTGGACTATATGGCTTAAGTCATCAGCGTCTGGAGGTCGAACATATGTACCTTCGAAGTTATCAAGGAAGGCTTCTTTCCAAGTCCTCCCAG
>NC_057803.1:15891941-16025269 GCF_018294505.1 Triticum aestivum
AACGAACTGCCCCTGTTTCCTCTGCTTATAAAGAGGGACGGGGCGGACGTTTCGCCCTTCCTAATAAACAACCACCCACGATCTCCCCCACGATGCCGCATTCAACGCGTGCCGTTATGGGGGAGCGCGGTGGATACGGAGCGAGATTTGGTGTAGCCCAGCCCGCGTGTGCCCGTGCCCTGTCTTGGGCCTGGCCCAACAGCGCTCGGCACCGTGTCTGGCCCAGGCCCGGGGGCTCCTGTCGGTGTACTAGAATAGGGGTACCCTAGTACCCCGAACTTGTGCACGGGCAGTTGCAGCACCCCGCGGCAAGGCTTGCCGGGCGAACGCCAAGACCCTCCAAGGTTCCCTTGGAGCCATCCAAGAGCAAAGTATATAAGCTAAGGAGACAAGACCCCGGCAAGAGGAGCTTGCCGGGAAGGCCGACCAAGGCACACCAAGGAACTTGCCGCGATGCGCCACGCGCTCCGGCAAGGCGACAAGGCCCCGGCAAGAGGAGCTTGCCGGGAAGACTAAACAAGGTACCTCGAAGCCCGGCGAGCGACAAGCCTCCGGGCCCAACAAGATAGCAGCAGCGGCAAGGCGCTTGCCGCGGCAGGCGGCCACTCTGCACCCATGCTCCAGCGCATCCACCAACGTGTCGCTCTGGGGGCCTCTCCGGGTGCGCGTGGCGGGAGGCTGTGCAGCCAGCGGTGCGCAGTGGCATGCGAAGCTGACAAGATCACCATCGTGGCGAACGGTGGCGCCCCTAACGGTCCTTTTCTGCACTGTTCGGGCGACTCAGACGGGCATTTAATGCCTTGTCCCCTGCCGTCAGAATTAGGTAGGGTGCACTGTACAAGCAACTGTATCACCTACCTTGCTTTTTACGTTTTTACCCTCCTCTGCGTTGCCACCTGTCGGTGACCCCTTTAGCGTATAAAAGGAGGCCCATGCGCAACGTAGAGGGGGGTTCGGACAGTTTTGCTTCGATTCATTCGTAGCCCAGAGAACATCGTACTCTCGCTCGAGAGCAAGAACACCAGATAATACAACCAGACAAGCAACAGTAGGAGTATTATCTCTCCGGAGAGCTCCGAAGCTGGGTAAACCGCTCGTGTGCTTCGCCTCGATCTGCTCTTCGTGCAACCTCCGCCCCCCACCGAACCGAAAGGGGCCCGGTCAGCCGGCCCCATAGGTGTTCGTGGGTCAGTTTCCCCCGACAATACCCCCCCCCCAAAGAAAAGGTGCGGGGCCAAAGGATTCGAACTCGCGACCCTGCGTACGAAGATAAAAGCAGTAACCAATAGGCTAGCTACCCCATTAGGTGCACACTTACTTTTTCTTCTTCCTTTTATTACCTTCCTCGGTGAACTTTTTCCATTTTTGATGTTTTTTAAATCTATGAACTTTTTAAAAATTTGATGATTTTTTTTTTCAAAATCTGTGGACCTATTCTCAAATTCTATGATTTTTTTTATCAAATTTGATGATTTTTTTCTAGATTTCGACGAACTTTTTCTAGATTTCAATGAAAATTTTCCAAATTCGATGAACTTTTTTTAAATTCGTTGAACATTTTTCAACTTTGATGAACTTTTTTCAATTATGATGAACTTTTTTTCAAATTCAATGAACTTTTTTTCAAATTCGAATGAACTTTTTTCGAAATTGATGAACTATTTTTCAAAATTGATGAACTTTTTTAAAATTTGTGAACTTTTTTGAAAATCAATGAACTTTTTTAGTTCGTTATATTTTTCAATCTGTGATTTGTTTTGTAATATGTGAACTTTCAAATTTTCTTCCAAAAAAAATCACGTTTTCCCAAATCTGTGTGCAATAAATAGCGCAGCTTTACTTATTCTTAAATCTTTCGCACTGGAAATATTCACGAGCGATTGGTTGTTCTAGTGATTAGTCGACTGGAGCGGGAACTTGATGTTGCATGGTCGAATCCTCACGGGAGCAACCCTTTTTTAGTGGAAGATAAGGCGTGTCGTGGGCCGACCCTGCAAGCGCGGCTCTAAGCGCTTCCTGAACCGGCGCATAAAGCGTCATTTAGGAGCACCCGTCCGTTTCGGCCTCCAGAGCAGCAGCCCGTTAAGACAGTTGGGCCAGTATTTAACACATGTGGGAGAGATGACTGCGACGACCAAATATGTTCAGATCGTGAAAATGGACAGCCAGAAATGCAAATCGTGAGAAGGCTCGCTTTAGGTGCGGTTATACTGTCCTAATAATAAAATGCACTAAGCTGAACACAGACGAAAGTTTTTCACTGGAGAAGCATTATACAGATTTCAGACTTTCTCAAACAAAATAGTTTGCTTGAATAAAAACGCATCATGTCTGTTCACATCTAGAATCAAGATTGTGCACAAGTGCCAAATCAAGTGTCCACAACATCAGAAGATTATATTTAGGACGTGACTCGCTGGCACCCGTTGGCTAGATTGTCGATCAAGGCACACACCCGTAAAAGAAAACCCCCTGCCAACTGTCGTATGTAAAAGGAAAGGGTTGTCCCCGCGCCCCGTGACAGAAAAAGATTTGGTCCCCACCAAAATCAAGGACCAAAACAAAACGCAGCAAGACACCGCTGCCCAAACCAGCGTCCACCCTACGCTTACCCTCACGCAACATCATACCTACACAAACCATCTGGACCCTTCTCCCTGCTTCTCCTTCTTCCTCCCCCTCGTTTGCCCCCAAGGACGCCATTGTTACTGGATCCAGAGCTCCATGGCTACAGCTGAAGTTTGACCCAGCCCCAAAATCCATAATAGCACCTACCAGAAAACTCTTGCCCCACCCCCTCCCCCATAGGCCCTGCCCCTCTCCTACTTCTGCTAGTATGTAAAATCTTCCTCCTTTCCCTCATGGACTCCTTCATTGCTGCAGGAAAAAAAAAGAATGATAAAACATAGGGAAAATAGAGGAGGATGCATAGAATTGTAGACAAGTTCCATCCACAAGGTTAGCAAGTCAAAATAGATCTGCAAGCAGGTTCTGTTTCCCACCCTAACATCACATGATTTGTTAGGGGGGAAAGGAATGAGAAAACATAGGAAAAAATATGACCATGCATATAATTGTAGACAAGTTGCATCCACAGGGTTGGCAAGTAAAAATAGATCTGCAAGCAGGTTCTGTTTTCCCCCTAACAGCACAACATTTGTTGGGATGTATGCAATTACACTAGTTTCTCATCGAGCAAATTGATGTTGCAATCTAGGAAGTAACAGTGTTAATTTCGAGCAGATAATGTGTTTAGCTAATTAACAAGACTTTGACATTTTCAAGTCTCAGGCAAGTTCATACATAGGGGTGGCAATTCTAAATTGATTTGTAAGCAGGTTCTGTTTTGCAGGCAAAATAACATACCCAACCACCCCATCCTAGTTTCCCATGAATTATCAGGTGTATCAGGTGTATTGTGTTAAAAAACAAGTTGATGTTGCAAAACTAGGCAAATAACAATGTTAATTCAACCATCTTAATTTTCATGAATTAAAATAGGCAAATTGTGCTGTAATAAAAGTACATTTTGAATTGAAATGGAAAAAAGAACATGTTCACTATTGCAAAAAAGATGTAGGGCAAAGAGACAGTAGAAAAATACTTAGTAAGTTGCTTTCTCTTGGAATTCGTATTTCTTCCTTTACCTGCTGTTTTTTGTAACATTGATAATGAAACTATGGTTTCCGAAAAAAGCATATAGTTTAACAACTATTATAGAAGTGGGATAGAAGTTTTATGAAGTGACAAAAAAGCACTTCAAGGAAAAACCCCTAATCAGGTCTAGAACACACGAATCAAGTCTAGAAACAAATGTGCAACTCCTATGAAAAAATGAGACATAATTATGCTACAGTTTTTTACTTCCTTCATATATATGCACAGTTCTGCCACGTCTTTAGTCTTCATGTTCCTGCAAAACACAAAAACGCAAAAGAATGTAGTTCAGATTAAAAAAATGTTATGGTCTCACTTTTATAACCTAAAAGTCAATCAGTTCTGTAAGCTAAAAAAATATGGTGCAATTGCAGAAAAGAATGAATTTGCTCATATTTTGTTACGCTTTTGCAGCTAGAGTTGCCTTGAATATTATTGTTAGTTGCCTTTAAATCACTGTCTTTTGCTTGCTTTTCCAGGTTTGAAAATGATTGACCTGAATGAGTTGCCTGATGATACAAACTATGAAGTGCCTAGTGCAGATAGCGTGGGAGTTCAAGACCCCATGTACTCCATGCAACCTGCTGCCCCACAAACTAGTGGCGAATATGATGAAGTTGTTGTTGAATCTCCTAATCCCAAAATTGCCCAACATGATGCTGCCCAGCCTGACGAAGCCATCCATGCAGATAGTGACACTTTTAATGACATGACTACAATTGGTGAAACATGGGGAACTATTGCACAAGGAGGTTTGGGAATAGATAATGATGATGAAGCTTGGTCCCAGCCGAGAGAACCTTTCATAGGCATGAGGTTCCATACTCTTAAGGGTGCCCAACAACACTACAATGCCTATGCTCTCCGCCTTGGGTTTTCAATCAAGATGAACACCTTGAGGAAATCTTATTTTACTGGCCATCTGGAAAAGCAACAGTTTGTTTGCAACAAGTTTCGAAAAGCAAAAGTTGATGATGGAGATGCAGAAGTTGCCCCTACCCTAGATGAGCTTCAAGATATTTGTGAAATGCAGATGATGATGATGCACATGATGATATAGTCTTCATTGATGATCAGTGTGCAAAGAAGAAGAGAAGAAAGAAATGAAAACGAGATACAATAGTGCAAAAAGGGTGCAATGCAATGATGGTTGTGAAGCTAAAGGATGGTCGATGGGAAGTCATTTTCTTCATTGCTGAACACAAACATGCACTGATTGACAAGCCATCAATCACAAAGTACCTTCGTTCACACCAAGGGATCCCTCCAGAAGAGAAGCTATTACTAAAAATCTTCATAATTGCAATTTGACTACAGGTGTGTGTCACATTGAAAAATGAGTTCCTGTTTTTTCCTAATTTAGGGCTTCAAATAGTAGCAAAAAATTGCCTGCATTTTACTGTTGTACAACTATATTACTAGGGTGTGTGTGTGTGGCATAAAAAAAGCTTGTTTTAAAGCAAGCATGCTTTGCTGGTCACTTAGAAATGCTTATGAATGCTGAGGCAATTTTGTGTGGTTGGGGAACATAAGTTGCCTCCCCACTTGACTATGTGTGGGTAGGCAACTTATGTGTGGCTAGGGAACATAAGTTGCCTCTCCACTTGACTATGTGTGGGTAGGCAACTTATGTGTGGCTAGGGAACATAAGTTACCTCCCAACCACCTTCCACTCCACTTGACTACTTGAACATGCCTGGGAAAGATGAAGCAACTTCTGTGTACTTGGGAACATAAGTTGCCTACATCCTTGGGTGCTTGAACATCTTTAAGGCTCGAGGTTGGGAAACTTATGTGTGCTTGGGGAACATAACTTGCCTACATCTATGAAACATATGAGTGAAAAAGAAAAGGTTGGGCAACTTCTGTGTCCTTGATGAACATAAGTTGCCTCAACCACACAATAAGTTGAGCTTTTTGAAAAAGACAATTGATTCGTTGGTGTTTTTAGGTTGCATGTGCTTTGTGTTGGTTTGCTGCTTTGTTTTATTAATTAACTTTTTCTAACTTTTTTTTGTGTTTTTCAGTAACTACATTGCTTGGTCTTCATATGCTAACTTTCTTTCTTTCTCCATGTGATTTCTGTAGATCATATGATGCACATTATGTCTGAACTTTATGGGACAACACTAATTATTCCTTATACAACTAAAGCAATATCAAATCTTAAATCGGGTTTGAACAAGACAACCACAAAGGGAAAGAAATATGATAGAGAGAGTAGCCTACTTTAAGGAAAAAATAGAAAATAGATCCTGATTATTTCTACAAGGTCAAATATGATGAGGAGGACAGGGTTATGAATATATTTTGGGTTGATGGACCAACCCGCAAGGCATACGCTGAGGCTTATCATGATTGCATCTCCTTCGACATGACATACATGACAAACATGTACAGCATACCATTTGCACCATTCATTGGCATCAACCGACACGGGTAATAATTCATGTTGGGGTGTGGGTTTTGATGGGGAACGCAGTAATTTCAAAAAAAATCCTACACACACGCAAGATCATGGTGATGCATAGCAACGAGAGGGAATAGTGTTGTCCACGTACCCTCGTAGACCGTAAGCGGAAGAGTTATGACAACGCGGTTGATATAGTCGTGCGTCTTCACGATCGACCGATCCTAGCACCGAAGGTACGGTACCTCTGCGATCTGCACACGTTCGGCTCGGTGATGTCCCACAAACTCACGATCCAGTAGAGTGTCGAGGGAGAGCTTCGTCAGCACGACGGCGTGATGACGATGATGATGATGCTATCAGCACAGGGCTTCGCCTAAGCACCGCTATGATATGACCGAGGTGGATTATGGTGGAGGGGGGCACCGCACACGACTAAGAGATCAATGATCAACTTGTGTGTTCTAGGGTGCCCCCTGCCCCCGTATATAAAGGAGAAAGGGGGGAGGCCGGCCGGCCTAGGGGCGCGCCAAGGAGAGGGGGAGTCCTCCTCCTAGTAGGAGTAGAACTCACCTTTTCCTAGTCCAACTAGGAAGGGGAAGGGGAAAGGAAGGAGAGGAGAGAGGGAGGAAAGAGGGGGCGCCGCCCCCTCCTTGTCCAATTCGGACTCCCAAGGGGGGGCGGCCAGCCCTAGGCCGCTCCTATCTCCCTCACAAGGCCCATGTTGGCCCATTAGTTCCCCCGGGGGTTCCGATAACCCCCGGCACTTCGATAAATATCCGATGACCCCCGGAACTCATCTAGTGTCCGAATATAGTCATCCAATATATCAATCTTTATGTCTCGACCATTTCGAGACTCCTAGTCATGTCCGTGATCACATCCGGGACTCCGTACTATCTTCGGTACATCAAAACACATAAACTCATAATACCGATCGTCACCGAACGTTAAGCGTGCGGACCCTACGGGTTCGAGAACTATGTAGACATGACCAAGACACGTCTCCGGTAAATAACCAATAGCGGAACCTGGATGCCCATATTGGTTCCTATGTATTCTACGAAGATCTTTATCGGTCAAACCGCATAACGATATACGTTGTTCCGTTTGTCATCGGTATGTTACTTGCCCGAGGTTTGATCGTCGATATCTCAATACCTAGTTCAATCTCGTTACGGCAAGTCTCTTTACTCGTTCCGTAATGATACATCCCGTAACTAACTGATTAGCTATATTGCTTGCAAGGCTTATAGTGATGTACATTACCGAGAGGGCCCAGAGATACCTCTCCGACAATCGGAATGACAAATCCTAATCTCGATCTATGCCAACTCAACAAACACCATCGAAGACACCTGTAGAGCACCTTTATAATCACCCAGTTACGTTGTGACGTTTGGTAGCACACAAAGTGTTCCTTCGGTATTCGGGAGTTGCATGATCTCACAGTCATAGGAACATGTATAAGTTACGGAGAAAGCAATAGCAACAAACTAAACGATCATCGTGCTAAGCTAACGGATGGGTCAAGTCAATCACATCATTCTCTAATGATGTGATCCCGTTAATCAAATGACAACTCATGTCTATGGTTAGGAAACATAACCATCATTGATTCAACGAGCTAGTCAAGTAGAGGCAAACTAGTGACACTCTGTTTGTCTATGTATTCACACATGTACTAAGTTTTCGTTAATACAATTCTAGCATGAATAATAAACATTTATCATGATATAATGAAATATAAATAAAAACTTTATTATTGCCTCTAGGGCATATTTCCTTCAGTCTCCCACTTGCACTAGAGTCAATAATCTAGATTACATTGTAATGATTCTAACACCCATGGAGTCTTGGTGTTGATCATGTTTTGCTCGTGAGAGGGGCTTAGTCAACAGGTCTGCAACATTCAGATCCATATGTATCTTGCAAATCTCTATGTCTCCCTCCTTGACTTGATTGTGGATGGAATTGAAGTATCTCTTGATGTGCTTGGTTCTCTTGTGAAATCTAGATTCCTTTGCCAAGGCAATTGCACCAGTATAGTCACAAAAGATTTTCATTGGACCTGATGCACTAGGTATGACACCTAGATTGGATATGAACTCCTTCATCCAGACTCCTTCATTTGCTGCTTCTGAAGCACCTATGTATTCCTCTTCACACGTAGATCCCGCCACGACGCTCTACTTGGAACTGCACCAACTGACAGCTCCACCATTTAATAAAAACACGTATCTGGTTTGTGACTTAGAGTCATCTGAATCAGTGTCAAAGCTTGCATCGACGTAACCGTTTACGATGAGCTCTTTGTCACCTCCATATACGAGAAACATATCCTTAGTCCTTTTCAGGTATTTCAGGATATTCTTGACCGCTGTCCAGTGATCCACTCCTGGATTACTTTGGTACCTCCCTGCTAAACTGATAGCAAGGCACACATCAGGTCTGGTACACAGCATTGCATACATGATAGAGCCTATGGCTGAAGCATAGGGAACACCTTTTATTTTCTCTCTATCTTCTGCAGTGGTCGGGAATTGAGTCTGAGTCAACTTCACACCTTGTAATACAGGCAAGAACCCTTTCGTTGCCTGATCCATTTTGAACTTCTTCAAAACTTTATCAAGGTATGTGCTTTGTGAAAGTCCAATTAAGCATCTTGTATGTCTCTATAGATCTTGATGCCCAATATATAAGCAGCTTCACTGAGGTCTTTCATTGAAAAATTCTTATTCAAGTATCCTTTTATGCTATTCAGAAATTCAGTATCATTTCTGATCAACAGTATGTCATCTACATATAATATCAGAAATGCTATAGAGCTCCCACTCACTTTCTTGTAAATACAGGCTTCTCCAAAAGTCTGTATAAAACCATATGCTTTGATCACACTATCAAAGCGTATATTCCAACTCCGAGAGGCTTGCACCAGTCCATAAATGGATCGCTGGAGCTTGCACACTTTGTTAGCACCTTTTGGATCGACAAAACCTTCTGGTTGCATCGTATACAACTCTTATTTAAGATATCCATTAAGGAATGCAGTTTTGACATCCATTTGCCAAATTTCATAATCATAAAATGCGGCAATTGCTAACATGATTCGGACGGACTTAAGCATCGCTACGGGTGAGAAGGTCTCATCGTAGTCAACTCCTTGAACTTGTCGAAAACCTTTTGCAACAAGTCGAGCTTTGTAGACTGTAATATTACCGTCAGCGTCAATCTTCTTCTAGAAGATCCATTTATTCTCTATGGCCTACCGATCATCGGGCAAGTCAACCAAAGTCCATACTTTGTTCTCATACATGGATCCCATCTCAGATTTCATGGCCTCAAGCCATTTTGCGGAATCTGGGCTCATCATCGCTTCCTCATAGTTCGTAGATTCGTCATGGTCAAGTAACATGACTTCCAGAACAGGATTACCGTACCACTCTGGTGCGGATCTTACTCTGGTTGACCTACGAGGTTCGGTAGTAACTTGATCAGAAGTTTCATGATCATCATAATTAGCTTCCTCACTTACTAGTGTAGGAATCACTGGAACTGATTTCAGTGATGAACTACTTTCCAATAAGGGAGAAGGTACAATTACCTCATCAAGTTCTACTTTCCTTCCACTCACTTCTTTCGAGAGAAACTCCTTCTCTAGAAAGGATCCATTCTTAGCAACAAATATCTTGCCTTCGGATCTGTGATAGAAGGTGTACCCAATAGTCTCCTTTGGGTATCCTATGAAGACACATTTCTCCGATTTGGGTCCGAGCTTATCAGGTTGAATCTTTTTCACATAAGCATCGCAGCCCCAAACTTTAAGAAACGACAACTTGGGTTTCTTGCCAAACCACAGTTCATAAGGTGTCGTCTCAACGGATTCAGATGGTGCCCTATTTAACATGAATGCAGCCGTCTCTAAAGCATAACCCCAAAACGATAGCGGTAAATCAGTGAGAGACATCATAGATCGCACCATATCTAATAAAGTGCGGTTACGACGTTCAGACACACCATTACGTTGTGGTGTTCGAGGTGGCGTGAGTTGCGAAACTATTCTGCATTGTTTCAAATGAAGTCCAAACTCATAACTCAAATATTCACCGATTAGATCGTAGAAACTTAATTTTCTTGTTACAATGATTTTCCACTTCACTCTGAAATTCTTTGAACTTTTCAAATGTTTCAGACTTATGTTTCATTAAGTAGATATACCCATATCTGCTCAAATCATCTGTGAAGGTGAGAAAATAACGATATCCACCGTGAGCTTCAATGTTCATTGGACCACATACATCAGTATATTTGATTTCCAATAACTTTGTTGCTCGCTCCATTGTTCCGGAGAACGGAGTTTTAGTCATCTTGCCCATGAGGCATGGTTGGAAAGTACCAAGTGATTCATAATCAAGTGATTCCAGAAGTCCATCAGAATGGAGTTTCTTCATGCGCTTTACACCAATACGACCTAAACGGCAGTGCCACAAATAAGTTGCACTATCATTATCAATTCTGCATCTTTTGGCTTCAATACTATGAACATGTGTATCACTACTATCAAAATTTAGTAAAAATAGACCACTCATCAAGGGTGCATGACCATAAAAGAGATTACTCATATAAATAGAACAACCAGTATTCTCTGATTTAAATGAATAACCGTCTCACATCAAACAAGATCCAGATATAATGTTCATGCTTAACATTGGCACCAAATAAAAATTATTTAGGTCTAAAACTAATCCCGAAAGTAGATGTAGAGGTAGGGTGCCGACGACGATCACATCGACTTTGGAACCATTTCCCACGCGCATCGTCACCTCGTCCTTAGCTATCCGTAGCCCCTGTTTCGAGTTGCAAATGTTAGCAACTGAACCAGTATCAAATACCCAGGCACTGCTGCAAGCATTAGTAAGGTACACATCAATAACATGTATATCAAATATATCTTTCACTTTGCCATCCTTCTTCTCCGCCAAATACTTGGGGCAGTTCCGCTTCCAATGACCGGTTCCTTTGGAGTAGAAGCACTCAGTCTCAGGCTTAGGTCCATACTTGGGATTCTTCACTTGAGCAACAACTGACTTGCTATTCTTCTTGAAGTTCCCCTTCTTCCCTTTACCCTTTTTCTTGAAACTGGTGGTCTTGTTAACCATCAACACTTGATACTCCTTCTTGATTTCTACCTCTGCAGCCTTTAGCATTGCGAAGAGCTCAGGAATTGTCTTATCCATCCCTTGCATATTATAGTTCATCACGAAGCTCTTGTAGCTTGGTGGCAGTAATTGAAGAACTCTGTCAATGACACTATCATCAGGAAGATTAACTCCCAATTGAGTCAAGTAGTTATGATACCCAGACATTCTGAGTATATGTTCACTGACAGAACTATTCTCCTCCATCTTGCAGCTGTAGAACTTATTAGAGACTTCTTATCTCTCAATCCGGGCATTTGCTTGAAATATTAACTTCAACTCCTGGAGCATCTCATATGCTCCATGATGTTAAAAACGTCGTTGAAGTCCCGATTCTAAGCCGTAAAGCATGGCACACTAAACTATCGAGTAGTCATCAGCTTTGCTCTGCTAGGTGTTCACAACATCTGACGTTGCTCCTGCAGCGGGTTTGTCAGCTAGCGGTGCTTCCAGGACGTAATTCTTATGTGTAGCAATGAGGATAATCCTCAAGTTACGGACCCAGTCCGTGTAGTTGCTACCATCATCTTTCAACTTAGCTTTCTCTAGGAACGCATTAAAATTCAACGTAACAACAGCACGGGCCATCTATCTACAACAACATAGACATGCAAAATACTATCAGGTATTAAGTTCATGATAAATTAAAGTTCAATTAATCAAATTACTTAAGAACTCCCACTTAGACAGATATCTCTCTAATCATCTAAGTGATCACGTGATCCATATCAACTAAACCATGTCCGATCATCACGTGAGATGGAGTAGTTTTCAATGGTGAACATCACTATGTTGATCATATCTACTATATGATTCACGCTCGACTTTTCGGTCTTAGTGTTCCGAGGCCATATCTGCATATGCTAGGCTCGTCAAGTTTAACCCAAGTATTCCACGTGTGCAAAACTGGCTTGCACCCGTTGTATGTCAACGTAGAGCTTATCACACCCGATCATCACATGGTGTCTCGGCACGATGAACTGTAGCAACGGTGCATACTCAGGGAGAACACTTATACCTTGAAATTTAGTGAGAGATCATCTTATAATGCTACCGTCGAACTAAGCAAAATAAGATGCATAAAGGATAAACATCACATGCAATAAATATAAGTGATATGATATGGCCATCATCATTTTGTGCCTTTGATCTCCATCTCCAAAGCACCGTCATGATCACCATCGTCACCGGCTTGACACCTTGATCTCCATCGAAGCATCGTTGTCATCTCGCCAACTATTGCTTCTACGACTATCGCTACCGCTTAGTGATAAAGTAAAGCAATTACATGTCGATTGCATTTCATACAATAAAGCGACAACCATATGGCTCCTGCCAGTTGCCGATAACTGTGTTACAAAACATGATCATCTCATACAATAAAAGTTAGCATCATGTCTTGACCATATCACATCACAACATGCCCTGCAAAAACAAGTTAGATGTCCTCTACTTTGTTGTTGCAAGTTTTACGTGGCTGCTACGGGGTGAGCAAGAACCGTTCTTACCTATGCATCAAAAACCACAACGCTGTATAGTGATTGCTTTTTGATTTTTAGAAAGAACCCTGTTCATTGAATCCGATTCAACTAAAGTTGGAGAAACTAACACCCACCAGCCACCTGTGTGCGAAGCACGTCGGTAGAACTAGTCTCGCGTAAGCGTACGCGTAATGTCGGTCTGGGCCGCTTCATCCAACAATACCGCCGAATCAAAAATCAACTAGTGACATCAAGAAATATGTATATACCCACGCCCACAACTCCTTTGTGTTCTACTCGTGCATATAACATCTACGCATAAACCTGGCTCGGATGCCACTGATGGGGAACGCAGTAATTTTTAAAAAAATTCCAACGCACACGCAAGATCATGGTGATGCATAGCAATGCGAGGGAAGAGTGTTGTCCACGTACCCTCGTAGAGCGTAAGCGGAAGCGTTATGACAACGCGGTTGATATAGTCGTATGTCTTCACGATCGAACGATCCTAGCACCGAAGGTACGGCACCTCCGCGATCTGCACACGTTCGGCTCGGTTACGTCCCACGAACTCATGATCCAGTAGAGTGTCGAGGGAGAGCTTTGTCAGCACGACGGCGTGATGACGGTGATGGTGATGCTACAGGAACAGGGCTTCGCCTAAGCACCGCTATGATATGACCGAGGTGGATTATGGTGGAGGGGGGCACCGCACACGGCTAAGAGATCAATGATCAACTTGTGTGTTCTAGGGTGCCCCCTGCCCCCGTATATAAAGGAGCAAGGGGGGAGGCCGGCCGGCCTAGGGGCGCGCCAAGGAGAGGGGGAGTCCTCCTCCTAGTAGGAGTAGAACTCCCCTTTTCCTAGTCCAACTAGGAAGGGGAAGGGGAAAGGAAGGAGATGAGAGAGGGAGGAAAGAGGGGGCGCCACCCCCTCCTTGTCCAATTCGGACTCCCAAGGGGGGGGGGCGTGCGGCCAGCCCTAGGCCCCCTCCTCTCTCTCTCTCACACAAGACCCATGTAGGCCCATTAGTTCCCCCGAGGGTTTCGATAACCCCCTGGCACTCCGATAAATATCCGGTGACCCCCAGAACTCATCCGGTGTCCGAATATAGTTGTCCAATATATCAATCTTTATGTCTTGACCATTTCGAGACTCCTCGTCATGTACGTGATCACATCCGGGACTCTGAACTATCTTCGTTACATCAAAACACATAAACTCATAATATCGATCGCCACCAAACGTTAAGCATGCGGACCCTACGGGTTCGAGAACTATGTAGACATGACCGGGGCACGTCTCTGGTCAATAACCAATAGCGGAACCTGGATGCTCATATTGGTTCCTACATATTCTACGAAGATCTTTATCGGTCAAACCGCAAAACGATATACGTTGTTCCCTTTGTCATCGGTATGTTACTTGCCCGAGGTTTGATCGTCGGTATCTCAATACCTAGTTCAATCTTGTTACCGGCAAGTCTCTTTAATCGTTCCATAATGCTACATCCCGTAACTAAATCATTAGCTATATTGCATGCAAGGCTTATAGTGATGTATATTACCGAGAGGGCCCAAAGATACCTCTCCGACAATCGGAGTGACAAATCCTAAACTCGATCTATGCCAACTCAACAAACACCATCGGAGACACTTGTAGAGCACCTTTATAATCACCCAGTTACGTTGTGATGTTTGGTAGCACACAAAGTGTTCCTCCGGTATTCGAGAGTTGCATGATCTCATAGTCATAGGAACATGTATAAGTTATGGAGAAAGCAATAGCAACAAACTAAACGATCATCGTGCTAAGCTAATGGATGGGTCAAGTCAATCACAACATTCTCTAATGATGTGACCCCGTTAATCAGATGACAACTCATGTCTATGGTTAGGAAACATAACCATCATTGATTCAATGAGCTAGTCAAGTAGAGGCAAACTAGTGACACTCTGTTTGTCTATGTATTCACACATGTACTAAGTTTCTGGTTAGTACAATTCTAGCATGAATAATAAACATTTATCATGATATAAGGAAATATAAATAACAACTTTATTATTGCCTCTAGGGCATATTTCCTTCAGGTTTGTTAGGCAAGAATTGGAGACGAGCTTTGTTTGGCTGTTTGGGACTTTCCTTGAAGCAATGCATGGCCGAGCCCCTAAAAACATCATAACTCATCAGGACATTGCGATGGATGAATCTATTAAGAACATCTTTCCTACAAGTGTGCGTCGGTGTTGTCATTGGCACATCATGAAGAAAGCTCAAGAGAAACTTGGGGCACTGTTGGGTAGGAACCCTGGTTTGTCAAAGGATTTCAATGAGTGTGTCGACTTCAGCTTCACACCAGAAGAATCTGAGGCAAAATGGGCTGCTCTAATGATGAAATATGAGGCTACTATTGGTACATACTTTGACAAACTCTATGAGTACCGGGAAACATGGGTGCCGTGTAGGAACGTAGCATGCAATTTCAAAAAAAAAATCATGCGCTCACGCAAGATCTATCTAGGAGATGCATAGCAACGATAGGGGGAGAGTGTGTCCACGTACCCTCATAGACCGAAAGCGGAAGCATTTGACAATGCGGTTGATGTAGTCGAACTTCTTCTTGTTTCGACCGATCAAGCACCGAACGTACGGCACCTCCGAGTTCTGCACACGTTTAGCTTGATGATGTCCCTTGAACTCTTGATCCAGCAAAGTGTCGAGGGAGAGTTTTGTCAGCACGACGACGTGGTGACGGTGATGGTGAAGTGATCCGCGCAGGGCTTCGCCTAAGCACTACGACAATATGACCGGAGGAGTAAACTGTGGAGGGGGGCACCACACATGGCTAGGAATCAATGTTGTGTGTTGTAGCGGTGCCCCCACATATATATAAGTGGGAGAGGGAGAGGGGCTGCAAGGGGCGCCCCAAGTAGGAGTAATCCTACTTGGGCGCCTCCCACAAGTCGGCCTCCCCCCTTCCATAAGTGTCGGAGGGGGAAGGAAAGACAGGGGAGAAGAAGGAAAGGGGGAGGCCGTCCTCCCCTTTCCATCTCCCTTCCCTTCCTCTCCTTCTCCTCCTATTCGGCCCATTAGGCCCATATAGTTTGCCAGGGGTTGCCCGGAACCCCCTCCAGTGACCTGATACGTACCCCGTACCCCCAGAACACTTCTGGTGTCCAAATACTATCGTCCTATATATGAATCTTTACCTCTCGACCACTTCGAGACTCCTCGTCATGTCCTTGATTTCATCCGGGACTCCGAACAACATTCGGTCACCAAATCACATAACTCGTATAATACAATATCATCATCGAACGTTAAGCGTGCGGACCCTATGGGTTCGAGAACTATGTAGACATGACCAAGACACCTCTCCGGCAATAACCAACAATGGAAACTGGATGCTCATATTGGTTCCCACATATTTTACGAAGATCTTTATTGGGCGTATGTAATGACAACATACATTATTCCCTTTGTCATCGGTATATTACTTGCCCAAGATTCGATCGCCAGTATCTTCATACCTAGTTCAATCTCATTACCGGCAAGTCTCTTCACTCGTTCCGTAATACATCATCCCGTAACTAACTCATTAGTCACATTGCTTGCAAGTCCTATCATGATGTGTATTACCGAGAGGGCCCGGAGATACATCTCTGATACTCGGAGTGACAAATCCTAATCTCGATCTATGCCAACCCAACAAACACCTTCGGAGATACCTGTAGAGCATCTTTATAATCACCCAGTTACGTTGTGACGTTTGATAGCACACAAGGTATTCCTCCGGTATCCGGGAGTTGCATAATCTCATAGTCAAAGGAATATGTATATGACATGAAGAAAGCAATAGCAATAAAACTTAACGACCATTATGCTAGCTAATGAATGGGTCTTGTCCATCGCATCATTCTCCTAATGATGTGATCCCGTTCACCAAATGACAACACATGTCTATGGTTAGGAAACTTAACCATCTTTGATTAACGAGCTAGTCTAGTAGAGGCTTACTAGGGACACTGCATTTTGTCTATGTATCCACACATGTATCAAGTTTCCGGTTAATACAATTCTAGCATGAATAATAAACATTTATCATGGTATAAGGAAATATAAGTAATGACTTTATTATTGCCTATAGGGCATATTTCCTTCACCGTGCTACTTCAAGCACAAATTCTTCCCTTTCCTACAGACAACACAGCAAAGCGAGGGCTTCAATGTCGTCCTCAAGCGATATAACCCACATGGTTGTATCATAAACTTTGTGAAGCAGTATGAGAAGATTCAAACTCATGTGCTTGTTTGGGAGGGTGCACAAGATTATAGGACAAGACACATGGAGACTGAAATGTGGTCACATTTCCCCATTGAAAAACAAGCATATGAAGCCTACACTAGAAACTTGTACCATAAGTTTCGTGAGGAGTTTGAGATGATTGGGAGGTACAATGTACGCCCCGGTGGTGCTCCTTTGTATGAGCTTGAACCTAATAGGGAATGGGTTGCTAAATATGGGTCTAGACACTATTATGTAACAGTAGAAATTGATGCAGGCAATTACACATGTGAATGCTTCAAGATGGAAAGAGATGGTATCCTTTGCTGCCATATCTTAAAGGTTTTCACCCACCTTGGGGTTGATGAGATAGCAGCCCAATACATCATTCACAAGTGGACTTCGCTAGCAATGCCTAATGCACCCCATATTGTGGAAGCACCACAAGCAGAAATGCCGCTAGCATCGAAGAGGCAAGTTTGGCACACCAACTTGTAGATGGATTTTTCGAGCTTGGCCAAAGTTGCCTGTGCATCTAATGCTACTGCGGAAATTCTGAAGAGGCATATGCGTGCAGCTCGGACGGAGATTGGACACCTAAATTTAACTAAGAAGAAAAAGGCAGCAGTCCCTACCCATGCATGTCGCATCGATCCTCGAGGATGTACCAATGGTACTCCACAGCGGCCTGCTAGACCTCCACCAACATTCGGGGGGCATGCACATCCTCCTGGTAGGCATCCACAAACAATTGTGCCACCAGCAGGGGGTGTTGTGCCACCAGCAAGGGGTGTTGTGCGCTCAACTTTTACTGCTGCACCGAGCCCTGGCACCGTTGGTGCTTCAACTCACTCAATTGATCAGCCTGTGCACAAATCTCCTGAACATGCTCAACCCCTCCCTAGAGACCCCCCCCCCGAAATCAACGACAAAAGGGAGAGTGAAGTCTAAATGGCTTCAATCAGCACTTGAGCTTCATCCGAAAAGAAAAAAATAAATGTAGCTTTTGTGGATCTATTGATCACACCACAGGACATTGTAAGGCGAGGTTGGTCTGATTGGCACAATGCAGGCAGATTGGAAAAAGGAGAAAGGTTGAGAAAACTCACAGAAATTGCATGTTCAAAACAAAAAGGAAAAAAGGAAGCTATAAGCAAAAATGAACTACTTCTGTAAATCTGGTTCCGGCTATGAATATCATGAATTGGCCTTGTATCGTAGTTTTTGTGCGAATCTCTATGTTTTTCACAGCCAACTAAAACAGTGTGTGGTTGATACGTCTCCAAGGTATATATAATTTTTAATTGTTCCATGCTGTTATATTATCAATCTTGGTTGTTTTACAATCATTTTATAGCAACTTTATATCATTTTTTGGGACTAACCTATTGACATAGTGCCCAGTACCAGTTGTTGTTTTTTACTTGTTTTTTACTTCGCAGAACATCAATACCAAACAGAGTCCAAACGCAGCAAAACTTTTTGGAGATTTTTTCTGGACCAGAAGACACAAGTTGGGCCAAGGAAGTACCAGAGGGGGCTCCGAGGGGAGCACAACCCACCTGGGTGCGCCTGGGGGCCCAGGCGTGTCCTAGTGGGTTGTGCCCACCTCGGCCGCCTCCCACACCGCCTCTTTGCTCTATAAATAGCCTAAAAATCCAAAAACCCTAGGGGAGTCGACGAAACACAATTCCAGCAGCCGCAAGTTCCAGAAACCATGGATCCAATCTAGACACCATCACGGAGGGGTTCATCATCCTCATTGGTGCCTCTCTGATGATGCGTGAGTAGTTTATTGTAGACCTCTGGGTCCGTAGTTAGTAGCTAGATGTCTTCCTCTCTCTCTCTCTCTCTCCTAATTCTCAATACAATGGTCTCTTAGTGATCTATTTGATGTAACTCTTTTTGCGGTGTGTTTGTTGGGATCTGATGAACTTTGAGTTTATGATCAGATATATTTTATCCATGAAAGTTATTTGAGTTTTGATCTCTTATATGCATGATCACTTATAGCCTCGTATTTCTTCTTTGAATCTTTGGTTTAGTTAGGCCGACTAGATCGATTTTTCTTGCCATGGGAAGAGGTGCTTTGTGATGGGTTCGATCTTACAGTGCTCAATCCCAGTGACAGAAGGGGACATGACACGTATGTATCATTGCTATTAAGGATAACAAGATGGGGTCTATTCCTACATGAATGGATCTTGTCTACATCATGTCATCGTTCTTATTGCATTACTCCATTTCTCCATGAACTTAACACACTAGATGCATGCTGGATAGTGGTCGATGTGTGGAGTAATAGTAGTAGATGCAGGCAGGAGTTGGTCTACTAATCTTGGACGTGATGCCTATATAATGATCTGCCTGGATATCGTCATAATTATTTGAAGTTCTAGCAATTGCCCAACAATAATTTTTTTACTCACTGTATGCTATTTTTCTTGAGAGAAGCCACTAGTGAAATCTATGGCCCCTAGGTCTCTTCTTTATCATATTTGCCTTCGAGATCTATTTTTATTCGCTTTTATTTTCATATCTATTAATCCAAAAACCCCAAAATACCTTGCTGTACTTTTTATTATTTATTTTATTTCGCGTTTCCGCAAGATCTATTTATCCAATCTACTACAAATTTATCTATCTTTTTACCGGGGAGGGATTGACAACCCCTCTTACACGTCGGGTTGCAAGTATTTGTTCTTTGTGTGCAGGTACCGTTTACATTGTGTTGCGTGGTCCTCCTACTAGTTCGATAACCTTGGTCTCATCACTGAGGGAAATACCTACCATAGTTGTGCTGCATCATCCCTTCCTCCTTGGGGAAATATCGACGTAATTCAAGCCGCATCAAAAGGAATTTCTGGCGCCGTTGTCGGGGAGACATCATCAACATCTATCAGGTTCATAATCACAAATCTCTTATCCTTGCAATTTACATTATTTGCCCTTTGCCTCTTGTTTTCATCTCCCCCACTTCACAAAAAATTGTCGTTTTATTCACCCTCTTTTTCGTTCGCCGTTTTCTCATCAGATGTGTTTTTGTTTGCAATCTTGTTTGCGTAGTTGCGATGTCTCAAGAAAATACCAAGTTGTGTGATGTATGCAATACCAATAATAATGACTTTATTAGCACTCCATTTGCTCCTCCCGCCACTAGTGCGGAGTTTTGTGATATTAATGTCGCTTTGTTGAATCTTGTTATGAAAGATCAATTTTCCAGTACTCCTAATGAGGATGCAGCATACCATCTTAACACATTCGTGGAATTATGCGATATGCAAAATAAAAAATATGTGGACAATGATATTGTGAAGTTGAAATTATTCCTGTTCTCTTTGCGAGATCGTGTAAAAATTTGGTTTTCTTCTTTGCCTCGCAATAGTATCGATTCTTGGAATAAGTGCAAAGATGCTTTTATTACTAAGTGTTTTCCGCCCGCGAAAATTATTTCCCTTAGAACACAAATTATGAATTTTAAGCAACCTAAGGATGAACATGTTGCACAATTTTGGGAAAGAATGAAATTGATGACAAGAAATTGTCCTACTCATGGTTTAAATCTTCGGATGATCATACACTTTTTTTATGCAGGATTGAATTTTGTTTCTAGAAATCTTTTAGATTCCGCCGCGGGTGGTACTTTAATGGAAATTACTTTGGGTGAAGCTACTAAATTTCTTGATAACATTATGACAAATTATTCACAATGGCATACTGAAAGAGCTCCTACTAGTAAAAAGGTTATTTCGGTTGAAGAGATACATTCTTTGAGTGAAAAAGTTGATGCTCTTATGAAGTTGGTTGCTAATAAAAATGCTCCTATTGATCTTAATGATGTGCCTTTGTCTACTTTGATTGAGAAAAATAGTGATGCCATAGATGCGAATGTTGTTTCGTGAAATAATTTTAATAACAATGCTTATAGAGGTAATTTTAATCCTAGACCTTTTCCAGGAAATTCCTCTAATAATTATGGTAATTCCTATGGTAATCCTTCTTATAATAATAATAGGAACACCTCTGATCTTGAGAATAATATTAAATAATTTATCAATGCTCAAAAGGTTTTCAATAATACGATAGGAGAAAAGTTGAAGAAGATTGGTGATATGTCTAGAAGCATTGATAGAATTTCTCATGATGTGTAAAATCTCAAGTTGAAAATTTTTGTGCCTAAGGTTGAGGAATAAATTAAAGCTTTATATGTTTCTATGGATGAAAGTAATAAAAGAACCGTTATGCTTAGAGCTAAAAGAGAATTTTTAGAAAGAGCATTTTCTAGCAATTGCTTCCATAAAAATGATGAAGATCTTAAAGTGATTGGTGTTTCATCTATTGATTCCTTGTTTAGTAAAATTAAAATTGATGATAAAGGGACTAAATAAGAGTCAACTTTAGTTAGAAAGCGTCCTGATAATTTGGAGGGTGAAAATCTTGTTGAGAAAATTGATAAAACTGGGTTTGGAGAGGTCAAAACTTTAACTAGTGACGTGCCCACTCTTTTGTATTACAAAGACTTTAATTATGATAATTGTTCTTTGATTGATTGTATTTATTTGTTGCAATACATGGTAAATTCACCCCATGCTTATGAACAAAATAAAGCTTTTACTAAACATATCGTTGATGTTATGATGAAAGCTTTGGAAGAAAAGTTGGAATTAGAGATTTCAATCCCTAGAAAATTACATGATGAATGGGAACCCACCATTAAAGTCAAGATCAAAAATTATGAGTGTTTTGCTTTGTGTGACTTGGGTGCTAGTGTTTCCACAATTCTGAAATCTTTATGTGATGTGCTTGGTCTTACCGATATTGAATAATGTTCTTTAAATTTGCACTTGGTAGATTCTACTATTAAAAAGCCTATGTGAATAATTAATGATGTTCTTATTCTTGCAAATAGGAATTATGTGCCCGTAGATTTTATTGTTCTTGATATTGATTGCAATCTGTCTTGCCCAATTATACTTGGTAGACCATTTTTATGTACCATTGGTGCCATGATTGATATGAAATAAGGCAATATTAAATTTCAAATTCCACTAAGGATGGGTATGGAACACTTCCCTAGAACAATAATTAAGCCACCATATGAATCAATCATGAGGGCATCTTATGGATCTAGAAATAAAGATGACAATACTTAGATCTTTGCGTTATGCCTAGCTAGGGGCATAAAACGATAGCGCTTGTTGGGAGGCAACCTAATGAATACATTTTATTTTTGCCTTTTTCTTTCTGTTCTTGAGTGTTTGCACAATTATGCTACTGTTATGATAGTGTTTTTTGTGTTTTAATTAGTGTTTGTTCCAAGCAAAGGTTTTGGATCATGTTGGGTAATAGTTGATTTGATCTTGTTTAAAAATAGAAACTTTTGCGCCCAATAAAACAATTTTAATTTTTAACTGAAGCGCGATAAAATCCTGATTTTTGTACACAAGATTGATATACAAATTGCCCATGTTGTCCTAATGTTTCAAAAAAAAATTGGAGTTATAGAAGTATACAAAGTTTTCAGATTGCTACAGATTGCTTTGTTTTTGATAGATTCTGTTTTCTTTGCGTTGTGTGCTTATTTTGATGAATCTATGGACTCTATCGGGGGGGGGGGGTATGAGCCATAGCAAAGTTGGAATACAGTAGATATAATGCAAAAATAAAATATGAATGGGTTTTGCAACATTACTTAGAGTAGTGATTTTCTTTGTTATACTAATGGATCTCACGAAGCTTTTGTTGATTTTTGTGTGATTGAAGTTTTCAAGTTTTGGGTGAGATCACGATGGATGAAGGAGTAAGGAGTAAGAATAGCCTATGCTTTGGGATGCCCCATGGCACCCCAAGCCATTATCTAAAAGAGAAGCAAACAACTAAGCTTGGGGATGCCCCCGAGTGGCATCCCCTCTTTCTTCTAACGACCATTGGTATTTTACTTGGAACTATATTTTTATTCGTCACATATCATGAGTTTTGTTTGGAGCGTCTTGTATGATATGACTCTTTGATTGTTTTGCTTTTTATTTTGTGTCATCTATCCTTGCTGGACACACCTATTTGGGGGAGCCAAACTTATGCTATGACTTGTTAGAATTGCTCTCCATGCTTCACTTAAATCTTTTTGAGCTATGTAATTGCTCTAGTGCTTCACTTATATCTTTTTGAGCATGGTGTGCTTTAATAATTTTGAAGAAATACTCTCATGCTTCACTTAGATTTATTTGAGAGTTAGTAATTTTTTTTAGAAATTCTCTCATGCTTCACTTATATTATTTTGAGAGAAGAAATGTTTTTATGCTCATATTCTTCACTTAGATTTGTTTGAGCTATTAAAAGCAACATATGAAATTAGTCTCAAAGTGAAAGATATTCAAGAGGGATATAATAAAAACTTTCATGAAGATCATTGGACAAAATAAACTTGATTCTTTGTAATAGTTTTGCGATATGATGATAGTGATTATTAAGTCATGTTGATGAGTAATTGTGGTTTAGTAAGAATATTGATGTTAAGGTTTGTGATTCCCTATGCAAGCACGAAAGTCAATAGTTATGCAATGAAATCACATCCTACTTATGGTGCATTATTCGGTGTTAGTTATGCTTAATGCTCGTTTATGAGATTTTTCATTTCTTGGTTGGATGCATCTCAATCTTTTGCTAGCCTTCACTTATACTAAGTATGATTACTACTTGTGCATCCAAAATCCTTAAACCCAGTTTTTGCCATATGAATCCACTATACCTACCTATATGTGGTATTTCTGTGCCGTTCTAAGCAAATTTGTATGTGCCATCTCTAATTTTAAAATAAATTTCCTTTTGTGTGCTTGTACCGCTCATGAAACGGTAGGGGGTGGCTGATATTTTTCCATGCTAGATGAGTTATTCTCAAGATGGGTGTTTATTCACTTGGCATTGCATGAGAGTATGGCAAAGGTATTAGGGATGCCCAGTCCTGAAATGAAAAATGAATTTAATTTATGTTGTCAAATAATAAATTCCTTGAAAAGTGTTGGTATGGACGGTACACGTGGATTCGGTTAGCCGTGGAATGTAAAAGTATGATGGAAAAAGGAATAAACTTTATTTTCTGTT
This sequence comes from Triticum aestivum, assembly GCF_018294505.1. Classification (NCBI taxonomy): domain Eukaryota; kingdom Viridiplantae; phylum Streptophyta; class Magnoliopsida; order Poales; family Poaceae; genus Triticum; species Triticum aestivum. The sequence goes on from NC_057803.1 coordinate 15,916,074, forward strand.
TGGGAACCGCCTATGACATATCTAGCATGGAAAGTATTGGGAATTACTCGATCGTTTTCGTTGACAGGAAAGGCATGCCACCCAAAATGTTTTATCTCTATCTTTTTTGCTTTGAGCTCTGGGATGGCCAGGCGAGCGATGGGAGTAGGGTGGGGCGGTGAGGCCTGTGCGGTAGTAGAGTCGGCCACAGGAGGCAGGAGCATACGGCACACCCAGTGCTGGTTTGGGCGGTTGGAGCAAGAAGACCAGAGGTTGAAGAAGCACTATGGCCGTTGGATGGACATCGTACAATCACTGGAGGTAGAATCATTCATATTGACTAAGTTTACAAAGCCCTTTGTCCGTGTCAACTTAGTAGGCGCACAAGTCAGCCTCCAACTATGGTGGGTCCCAGCTAGCAGGGGTAGTATTTATTTTTTTGTGCATAATAAGAAGGCACTTCCTTGCATGCGAAGATATAGCTGGTGGGTTCGAGCTGTCAGTGGGAGGAATGTTTTTTTCACGAAATATAGAGGCCCTTCTAGTGGGTCCCCACTGTCAGGTGGAGGAGTCATTATTTTGCGCGTAATAAGGAGGCACTTCCTTGTGTGCGGTCGTGGACCCAGGTGTCAACCTCTCCATGTGCAGTCCTCTTCCGATGGATTTCATTCGTTGACTACATTGACCACGCCGCGCCGAGAGCACCAGGGCGGTGGACGACGGCGAGGCCTAGGAAGGGAACGACACGGAGCCGGGGAAGACTGGACAGTTGTTTCCTACACGGAGGGGAGTACGAGGGTTTACTGGTTCGTCTGCCGTCGCCGGAGAATAACAACAGTTGCGGGTGAGTAGTGGGATGGCCAGACCAGCGATGGGAGTAGGGTGGGACGGTGAGGCCTGCGCGACAGCATAGCCGACCACGGGAGGAGGGAGCAGGTAGTCCCGCCGGCGCTGGTTTGAGTGGCTGGAGCAGGAAGAACAGAAATTGAAGAAGCATGACGGCCGTTGGATGGACATCCAACAATAACTGCTCTCGTGTGTTGACTAAGTTGACAAGGCCTTGCCTGCGCGTCAACCTTTTTTTAGGAAAACGTACGCGTCAACCTAGTAGGCCCACAAGTCAGCCTAAAATATGTGGGAAACAACATACAACCCATCTACCATTATTGCTAATAAATGTACAACCCATTGGCTAATTTTTAAGGATTTTTTGAAGCCCATATTCTTTTTGTTACCATTACATCCCATATTATGTCACAGTTAAAAATTCGACCAAATTTTCATATTTCAATGTGGTCCGAACTGTTTTTAATCCCGAAATTTTGAATCATGTTCGAACTAATTTAAAAATAATAATTTTATATCAATTTAAAATTGAACATAATTTCCCCCGCAAGAAACAATTAAATTCAGAGTCTCAAAATCTTAAAAAAAGATATTTGAAACTAATTGCCGGTTTGCTGGGTTTTTAAAATTCACATCCCATTTCTTAATACTTCATTTTCTGGGTAAGCAAATACATCGCTCTTGCCTTAAAAAAATTGCAGCCCAGCAGGCTTGAGAAAGCAAGTAGGACTCCGTTGGGTATTTCTTTAAAAAAGGTAGAATTGGGCTAGCCATTTTCAAAAAGAAAAAAATACAACTGGGCCCATTTGCTAATTCTTAAGGATTTTTTGAGACCATATTCTTTTTGTTAGCATTACATCTCATATTGTGTCCATGGTTAAAAAATTCTACGAAATTTTGCATATTTTGGTGCGGTCCAAACTATTTTTAATCCCGAAATTTCGAGTCACGTTCAAACTAATTTAAAAATAATAAATTTATATCAATTTAAAATCCAACATAATTTTCCCCACAAATAAACAATTAAATTCGAAATGTCGAAATCTTTAAAAAACGATATTTGAAACTAATTGCCGGTTTGCTGTGTTTATAAATTTATCGTGGCACTAGATAAGTTTGCTAAATTTCCTTTTTGCTCCCGAAAGAACGCAGTCATGACTCATGAGTATTATTCATGTGTGTGTGTGTGTGTGTGTGTGTGTGTGTGTGTGTGTGTATGTGTGTTGGAAAACTGGTTTATTGGGCAAGTTAGTACTTCAACTACTACATAACTATCTTTTTATATGGAAGATCTTTAATATGGTACTTTGGCCATTGATTTTGTATGTGTACACCATAAACAACCATAAAGTATGATATTAAAACTGATAAGTACACTCATATTATTATCATCTTGCCAAACTAAACATATTTCTTGCATATTAAACGTCAAAGTTAAACAATAATGGATACATGCTTTTGGAAAATTGTCAATTTTGAGCAGAGGAAATATAACGTGGTCACATTTAATATAGTAATTTTTGCGAGCCCGATGCAGATGACAAATGACGCATCTGATGAAATTGTGTTTTTTTATGGATATTCTTTCTTACTTTTTTCGGCACAGAAAACACTCTTGTGTATTGCTGTTATTTATTTTCAAGATATCAACATGCCAAGAATATTCCTAAGCAATCCTAAAAAAAGAATATTCATAAGCAACAAAGATATTAATCCAAGTTACTAAGCTCCTTAGAAATGATGAGTTGTGGTTTCTCTCGGGGTTCCATGAGTCATTTGTGGGGTCCATTCGTAAGAGCTTCATGGCCTGAGAGTTTATGGGTTTGCATGCAGGTAACCGTGGTGTACGTATAGGGCCCATGTGAACACCATCGATAGACAACAATACTGCAACGTATCCAAAACAATAAGGTGTGCATCAAGGGCCCTCATTGGGTGTGTCCATGTCGGACTAGCTAGGAACAAAAAACACAGCCGACGACGTAGGATAGGAACGGTGTCGGCCCAAAAGATTAGGATCGCACGAGGCGATCTAGGAGGCGACGAGGGTTCCCTGCGCGCCGCCGGTGACGCCGCCGGTTCCCCCTCTCTCCGTCGGCCGCTCCGGCGGCGGGAGGGAGGGGGAACCTCGGGTCTGTTCGCTAGGTGGGTGTGTGGTAGGGTTATGGTTAAGGGAGACGCTGCCGAGGCCGTTGCGGTGGTGTCATGTCGGAATAAGTTTCTCCAGGCTCCGTTCGCGGTCAGGCGAGGCTTTTGCCTCCGTCTAGGAGCCAGCGGGGTTGGGGATCTCCAGATATCGCCGAGGTCGCGGGCTATGGTGGCTGGAGGTCCATCGGCACTGGCCGTTTGGGTCCTCAGATGGGCGATGGATGCAGGGAGACGAAGACCCTTCTTCTTCCTTGTTGGTATGTTGGATTGATGTCCATGCCCTCTCAGCGCTGGTTTTAAGAAAGGAGGAAGCAGCATGGCGGCAATTGTACTGAGGTCGAAGATGATGACCTACTTGGGACTGGTTGCAGATCCTTCTGCTGCAGGGGTCTTCTCTCAAGATTCAGGGATGATGACACAGGGCTCCGGAGATATTCTTGTGTTATGGTTGTCTTAGGGTACTTTAGGTGTTCATGGTTCTTTGTGTTTGCATTTCAGTGTGTTTGTGGGTCAACTACTCAGTACTGATTCGTGATATGAACGATAAAAATTCTCAAAAAAAAAGAAGGAATGGTGTCCTGTGCGGCTGAGCTGTGATTGGTTAGGAGAGAATGAAATATCGCCCCAGATACACCCTCCCCTCACGAAGCATGCAATCCCCTTTCCCCTTCCTCGCACGCGACCTCCTCGTCTCCCTCACTCACGCCTCTTCTCCTCCGCCCCGCGCGCGCTGTCCTTCGGCGGACGAGGAAGGCTGGTGCCAGCAATGACCGCAGAGAGCTAGGTCGGTCGGCAGTGGAGGTGCGGATGCGGCCAATGGGCATAGCAGAGCGAAGCGGCGCGGCGGTCGAGCGCGATCCGTGGACATCGACCTTAGAGACCAAGCTGGGAGGAAGGAGGAGAAGAGGCTGGAACTGGGGGGGACTCGGCGGAGGAGTAGAGGCCGCAGCGGTGGATCGGAGTTTGTATCGCGGTGTAAGACAATAAGTTTTGGGGAACCAGCACAACCCTCTAGGGGTGGCTTATCTCATTATATATAATGGTTGTGTTACAATATGTACCATATACGTACATAGGTACAGAAGCTATACATAGTCTAACACCCTCCCTCAATCTTAGCCACTTTCTAAAGAACTGAGAAGGGTAAGATTGCGCCTACAAGCCTCAAACTGTGGCAGCGGTAAAGGCTTAGTGAAGATGTCTGCAAGTTGATCCTTAGATGAGATAAACTTGATCTGGAGTTGCTTCTGTGATACACGTTCCCGTACAAAGTGATAGTCAACTTCAATGTGTTTCATTCGGGCATGAAATACTGGATTTGCAGAAAGGTATGTAGCACCGATGTTATCACACCAAAGAATAGGAGGCTGTGGTTGAGACAAACCCAACTCCTGAAGCAAAGACTGCACCCAAATAATCTCTGCAGTAGCATTAGCCACAGCCTTGTACTCAGCTTCAGTACTGCTACGTGACACAGTAGCCTGTTTCCGAGCACTCCAGGCGATCAAATTAGAGCCAAAGAATACTGCATAACCCCCCGTGGATCGCCTGTCATTTGGGCTACCAGCCCAATCTGCATCAGAGAAGGCCAAAAGGACCCGAGAGGAAGTCGGCCGAATATGCATACCAAATGTCAGGGTGAACTGAACATAACGAAGAATGCGTTTAACAGCAGCCCAATGAGTATCTCTGGGAGCCTGAAGATACTGACAAACCCTGTTAACAGCATAAGAGATATCTGGTCTCGTGATCGTCAAGTACTGAAGTCCACCAACAATGCTCCTGTAGTCTGTGGCATCCGCAGGAGACAAAAGCTCACCATCAACAGCTGTTATCTTGTCGGTAGACGACATGGGTGTGGTGGTCGGTTTGCACTTCAGCATGCCAGCTCTCTGTAACAACTCCAAGGAGTACTTCTTCTGCGTAAGGACAAGACCAGTAGCACGAGAAGTGACCTCAACTCCAAGAAAGTAGTGAAGCTTCCCAAGATCTTTGACCGCAAAATCAGCACCAAGAGAGCAGACAAGAGCATCAGCAGCATACTGAGAAGAGCTGACAAGGATAATATCATCGACATATACCAAAAGATACATATTGACTTCTGGCTTTTGTAGAAGAAATAACGAAGTGTCAGCAGTAGATGGCACAAACCCATGAGCACGAAGGGCAGAGGCAAGGTGGGCATGCCAGGCACGAGGAGCTTGCTTCAAACCATATAGTGCTTTGGAAAGACGACAGATATAGTCAGGACGATCAGGATCAGAGAAACCAGGCGGCTGTTTCATATAAACCTCTTCCTCCAAAAATCCATGTAGAAAAGCATTCTGCACATCAAGTTGACGAAGTGACCAACCACGAGAAACAGCAATGGAGAGAAGAAGCCGAATAGTGGTAGGCTTGACGACAGGACTGAAGGTGTCCTCATAGTCAAGACCATGACGCTGCCGAAAACCGCGAGCAACAAGTCGCGCTTTGTAACGCTCAATAGATCCATCTGAATGCTTCTTCACTTTGAATACCCATTTTGAGTCAATAACATTTACCCGTGGTGGTGGAGGAATGAGAGTCCATGTCTTGTTACGAAGAAGAGCATGAAACTCCTGCTCCATAGCCTCTCGCCAATGTGGAATGCGCAGGGCAGCCTGATATGAGCGAGGCTCAGAAGATGGATCCGCAACAGCAGCAGCCAAACAAGCAGCCAACCAAGCAACCGTACCATCCTTACGTTCCTTAGGTTTGAAAATGCCACTGCGACTGCGTGTATGTGGTCGGGACACAGGAACCACCGAGGTCGACGGAGCAGCCTGCAACGGGCTGGAGGACGGCGACGTTGACGAGTCAGCCGGTGACGAGGAGCCAGTCACGGTAGCCTCGGACTCGGTTGGCGAAGAAGGCCGACCCACCGGCGAAACCGGCAGAGCAGACGAAGCAGCTGGCGACTCCGGCATCACAGACCGGGCCGATGGCGAGCTCGGCATAGTGGGCCGTGGCGCGGCCAGTGTCGCGGGCCGATCCGCTGATGAAGGCGACGTGAGGACCCGAGCCGCGGGCGAAGACGGCGTGACGGGCCGAGCCGCAGGCGAAGACGGCGTGACGGGCCGAGCCGCGGGCGACTCGGCGGCCGCTGGCGAAACGGACCGAGCAGTGGAGATGCTCGGCGCGACGGGCTCGTCGGGTGACCATGCATGGGCACGCGAATCGATGCCATGCAACATAGGGCGATCGACGTGCCCACCAGAAGACGACGATGATGATGGTGAATCCTCCAACAGCTCCAAACGAGCTCCACGTCCGGTTCCTGCACCATGGTTAGGTAACAGCAAAGGAGAGTATGCAACATCATCAAATTGGTCAGAAGCAACAGAGGATGAATGCAGGGATGGTGGTTCGACAGTGGACACAGGAAGGTTGGCAAAGGGAAAAACATGCTCATCAAACACGACGTCCCGAGATATATAGACACGATTAGTGGGAACATGAAGACATTTGTAACCTTTATGAAGAGATCTATAGCCAAGAAAAACACACTTCTTAGAACGAAACTCAAGCTTGCGCTTGTTATATGGACGAAGATGCGGCCAGCAAGCACACCCAAATACCTTGAGAAAGGTATAATCAGGTTGTTCATTAAGGAGAACCTCAATGGGAGTCTTCATGTTTAAAACACGAGTAGGAGTACGGTTGATGAGAAAGCATGCAGTGGTGAAAGCATCACTCCAAAACCGAAACGGAACAGATGCATGGGCCAAAAGAGTAAGACCACCTTCAACAATATGACGATGCTTACGTTCGACTGAACCATTCTGCTGATGTGTATGTGGACATGCTAAACGATGAGCTATCCCAAGCGACTGAAAGAAAGAGTTGAGGTTGCGATACTCGCCCCCCCAGTCTGACTGGACATGAACAATTTTGTGCTTGAGAAGACGTTCAACATGTTTTTGAAACTGAACAAAAATATCAAACACATCAGATTTGCGTTTAATAAGGTAAAGCCAGGTAAAGCGACTATAAGCATCAACGAAACTGATATAGTAATTATGACCACTGACAGAAGTCTGAGCAGGACCCCATACATCTGAAAACACAAGTTCTAAAGGATGTTTCACCTCACGACTGGACTCCGAAAAAGGAAGTTGATGACTCTTCCCCTGCTGACAAGCATCACACACTGCTACATCTTTATGACTAGACAAACTAGGAAGCTCATGACGACGCAAAATATGACGGACAATAGGTGTGGTCGGGTGACCAAGACGAGCATGCCACTGTGACGGAGAGACCCGAACTCCACTGAAAACACGAGCGACACCAGGATGCTCCAGACGGTAGAGGCCCTGGCACAACCGCTCACTAAGAAGAATGTCCCTCGTGCCCCGATCCTTAATAAAAAGATCAAAAGGGTGAAATTCACAAAGCACATTATTATCACGTGTGAGTTTAGGAACTGAAAGAAGATTACGGGTCACAGATGGAACTCGAAGAACATTGCGAAGCTGAAGACTCCTATTGGCATGTCTAGTGAGAAGAGATGCTTGACCAATATGAGAGATGTGCATACCTGCTCCATTGGCGGTGTGGATCTTGTCGGAGCCATGATAGGGTTCACGAGTGTGAAGCTTCCCCATCTCGCTGGTTAGATGCTTTGTCGCCCCAGAGTCCATGTACCAGTGTGGATCGATGGAGTAGGACTGAGTGTGTCCCTGTTGCTTCTGCGGCGCGGGACGATCAGCCATGGCGACCTGACGGGCATTGTTGCGTGTATCTTTGCCGTCATTGCCAAGACCAAGGAAGCTTCGCCGGAAGCGCTTATGACACTTGGAGGCCCAGTGCCCATCGCGGCCACAAAGCTGACACACACGTGGACCGCCAGCCCCCGGTAAGGTCGCAGTAGGTGGGGGGGCCGAGGCGGGCGACGGTGGCAGCCCCAAGGGAGACCGGGGTGATGAAGAAGAGCGGCCACCCTTGGTGGCGGCGTTGGCCGAGAGGGAGCCAGTGCCCCTGGTGCGGCGAGTCTCGACCCGTTGCTCAGTGAGAAGGAGCCGAGAGAAAACCTCGTGTGCCAGCATGGGTGTTGAGTTGCCCCGCTCGTTGATGATCTCGACTAAGGCATCATACTCCTCATCAAGACCATTGACAATAAACGAGTTGAACTCGGAGTCGGTGAGGGGCTGTCCAATGGAGGCCAATGTGTCGGCGAGGCCCTTGACCTTGTTGTAGAACTCAGTGGCAGTGGAGTCAAGCTTCTGACACTCTCCAAGCTGACGACGGAGTGCAGAGACACGAGCCTGGGACTGCGCTGCAAAGGTGCGCTCAAGGATGGTCCAGGCCTCATGAGACGTCTTCGCGAAGACAACAAGGCCGGCAACTGCCGGCGAGAGCGACCCCTGAATGGAGGAGAGGTTCGCCTGGTCCTGCCCCGTCCAGACGCGATGGGCCGGATTGTAGACCGGACCGTGCACGCTGTCTACCAGCGCGAGTGGGCAGGGAAGCGATCCGTCGACGTAGCCTAGCAGGTAGTGACTCCCCAAGAGCGGGAGAACCTGCGCACGCCAGAAGATGTAGTTGTCGGCGGAGAGCTTGATGGTGATGAGATGACCGAAGTGAAACGGCGGCGGCGAAGACAATCCCATCGAGGAGGCTGCCTGGGGTGCAAACACCATGGAGGCAGCCGGAGGCACCGAAGCCGATGCGGGAGGAGGCGGGACCGCAGCCAGGGCGGGCGCCGCAAAGCTCGCGGCCGGTGCGGACGCCGCAAAGCCCGCGGCCGGGGCGGACGCCGCCAACCCCGCCAGCGGGGCAGTGTGATCCGCTTGCGGCAGGAGCGGCGGGACGACGCCTGCGGAGTCCGCAGCGGACGGCGGCGCCGCGGTGTGGACCACGAGGTCACGCCCAAGCGAGGGCGCCGGCGGCGTGGAGAAGACGGAGCCGATGCTCCTTGTCCCGATCGGAGCCGGAACAGAGACGGCATCGAGCGGGAGGTTGAGCAGAGCCGCAAGAGAGGCCGGGAGGAAGCCCGCAGCAGTGGAACCGGTGGTGGCGGCGCTCGACATGGCGGCGGCGCGATCGGTGGCGCGGCGGCGGCGGTGAAGGCGGCGGCGGCTGCGGCGGCGGTGCGGGTATTAGGGTTTAGAAGCGGAAGCGATCGTAACCTAGCGTGATACCATGTAAGACAATAAGTTTTGGGGAACCAGCACAACCCTCTAGGGGTGGCTTATCTCATTATATATAATGGTTGTGTTACAATATGTACCATATACGTACATAGGTACAGAAGCTATACATAGTCTAACACGCGGGACGACGGTGAGGAAGGCGAGCCGGAGGTGCCCTCGCTGCTGCCCCCACCACTTCGCGTCTGTACAGGTCGTTGCTGCCGCTGCTCTTCTTCCGTTAGGAAGAAAGGTCGATAAATGCAACAAGTTACTTCACCCTCCCAACTCCCTCTGCCGCCGGTCGTTCCTGTTGTTGATTGCTGCTGCTTGCTATTGATGCTCTGCCGCTGCTGCTGATTTTGTCATTACCACTGTCCTAAATCAGTTTCTATTGTTCACCAACTCGATTTGGTTCTGATGACATGCTATTAATTAGTGAAGGGGCCATAACACATGATTATGGGAGATACTATCAATGGATGCTTACCTCTTAGTACATGTTTATCACAATACTTTAGAACTTAAGTCCATGTTCTTTTCTTGGGGTTTGATTCCCCAAGTGGCATCGATGCCTGTGGGGTTTCAGTTGGCCCCCTCCTGACACTCCTTATCCCTAGGGTTTCAATTTCTAATCCATGTACAATCCTAATGGGATATGGGCGTATGGCTCTATATAGGTGGATGTGATGTACATCTATAGAAGAAAATTTTGCAGTACCGTTAGTTGATTGTTTTGGTTGTGCTACTTATGACATTGATATGTGTGTAAAGTGGGAGCGGTTTGCGAAATCGAAAGGTGAACTTGTTATTCTTGCTGGCTTTCTGGGTGTTTTTATTTCAAGTGTATTTGCTTGCACTTAGCATAACATGAACATACCTGCAGGGATTATCAAGTACAAGAAGAAGTGCGTGCATGGGACGAGCAAGCTAATTCCTGGAAGCGGACTTACTGCTATGGTTGTGTTAATGATGACAGAGTGTTCCCATCGTTGAAGCCAAACTGACAGATGGTGAGCAACTTGTCTTTTCTATCTGTGGCTGGTGAATCTTGTTTTGTAACAAGTGTAGTAATTTGTTGGAGCTTTCCCGTGCCAAGTACATATTGCAGTTATCATGAGCTATGACACAAATGCTTAACAGCCTGCTTGCTTCTGCTTATGTACATCGATTTAGTCCAATGTTCTTTTTAAGCCTCCAATGCTCTTCGCATTTTGAGTAACTGAATCTAGCTAGTAGCAATCATTTCGAGATTTACACAATATTGCAGTCGTGTGTTGTAACACTGACACATATGCTTAACAACCTGCACACTTTTGCTTCAGTAATTTTTTTTCATTTATCACTGACTGGATCTCTTGGGTCTTCATTGTCAGTATAGTTAGTGCAAACATGTTTGCGTTCTGTTACCCTTTTAACTAAGTATGATTTATTACAGAGCCTGGTGTTGATCCTTTTGCTCAAAGGAGGGAAGAGAAGAAGGGCAGCATCGATAAACAAGAAAATAACAGACGTGGGAATTTGAAGAACGGGCCATCGTCGGATTTTCTCGCAGGTGAGGGGAGGCGTTCAGGGGATCGGCTACGAAGGCGCTGGCCACCAAGCGCCGAGCGGCAGCTAGCCTACAACGAAGATCTGCACAAGGGCGCTACAAGATCTGCATGGACGTCCTAGAATCCACCGGGTGAGATGGATTCTTTTTCTCTTTTATTCTCCACTCGTCCTGCTGTAGACCAAATAGATCAGATTTATTGGAAGATATGTTGTGATGTTGATGATTGATTTCAGTCTGTAGTAACATGAGTCCCACGCTCGGCCTCCTGCAAGGGCGACCTTTCCTACTCCCAAAAGCAGACCTGGTTCAAGATCAGAGGCAACAAGTAAGCTCCTACTATGTGTCTATGTTAATTTGTCATCTCAGTATAATTCATCCCCATCCCACTACATTTAGTTCAGTTCAGTTAAGTGATTAGGCATAATGCGCGAATGCAAGCAAGGTTGGGATGAATGGGTCGATGGTGTCATGCCTCGGCCCACAGGACCAGGTAAGGCAACTTGCACTTTGATTTCCAAAGTGGTGGTTTGGACAGTACTATAACCTGATGGTCATCTTCTCGATCTACATCAGCTAACAAGTCAAGATTGAGGTGGACACTGGAGCTCCCTCAGTATTCTGTAGAGGCTGTGAACAAGCTTGAGGGACCTGAAAGTTGAGTGTTGGTTTTCCTTTATTTTTCAAGTATTTTATAATTTTTTATTCTCCACTCTAAACAGTTCACTTCAATATCTCTTACACAAAAGCAACTCCCAAGGGCGTTCTGAAGCTTACGAAAGTGGAAGGCCTAAACATCTATCATCTAAAGACTCATTCGCAGATACTACTTCAGGGTTATTTCGCCACTTCACTGAAAATGAAACCAAACATTTCTTCTTCTTTTCTTTGTTGAACAGAAGTACCGACACACAAAGTATATTCCATAGATCAAAGAAGAGTAAATGTGTATATCGCACAATTCAAAGGTTAAAATATTGTTCTGCTAAATAACCCCATCATCTCAGTAGTTTGTGGGTCATTACGATCAGCATTTACGATTTGCATCAAAGTTTTCTATGCATGCAAAAAAACTACTCTGATCAAGTTGGTATGGAGTTGGACACCCAGACTTTTTGCGCATCTAAGTGTCGTGACATTGATTGTTTCATCTAATTCTCCATGTGCCAAGTGATGTAAATACTGAAAGGATTACCATTTTATTATATTAACAAAGACAATCGTTTCCTGTAACTACTACAGTATCTTGACCGATTCCAACTAGATGGAACTGGCTCAATTGTACAAGAAGTACAAGGACCAGGGTATGATCTATCTGCATATGATCAGTCCTTGATTTTCAGTTATGATATATTATGCTTACAATTTGATGTGACTACAGGTTTTGAGTTCCTTACTTTCCCATGCAACCAGTTTGGTGGGCAGGAACCTGGCATTAATGAGTAAATTGTTCAGATTTCTTGCACTCATTTGAAGGCCGAGTATCTGATTTTTGACAAGGTAAATGTGTGCGTGATACTCCCTCCTCCTTTTTTCTTGGCGTTTCTCTGCTTCAAGCTGAAAGAAACGATTGCATTTGTGTACAATGTACACTATGACTGCTTCCATGAACAATTATTATAATTTGATTGAGGAAACACGATCCAGCCTGTGTACTCTATTTTTTATGCAGTCTGAGCGATATAAAATCTGAAACCAATGTTGGTTATTAGAAAATCGGACTTTAGTTGTACCAACTGACTGGGCGTGTCCGTGCTCCTGTGTTCTTTTTTTAGAAAAGGAGGAATACCCCCGGCCTCTGCATCTGGTGCTCCTGTGTTCTTGGGGCTACGATAACCTCCTTGTGTGCCCCTCAGCATTAACGAGATAATGTTGGTCCAATGCTTATAATTTAATCAGTGGTTCCTACTGAATTTTTAAAAGGTCTATGCCTAATTTGGTGTTGCTTATTCAATTAGCTTCACATGTTGCAACTAATCATGTTTGATGTGCTGCCATGCTCTCAATATTATCTTGTTCAGTGCTATAATTGGGGCCATGCTCTTAGTATTGTGTTGTTTTTACGCACTCAACACCTACTGCAGGTGATAGACTCGTAAAAAAAATCTAAGGTTAATATTTATGCTCAAGGAGAAAAAGAGGAATCTACATATCTTGGTGATGCTGAGATGTGTAGGCTTTCTAATATTGCTTATTCCTGATTGATATGTCATCAAATCAAGTAAAAACGAGTATGCTTTGATCCATTCCACATCCGTTGAATGTAACCTCTTGGTACTTCCTACTTTTCAGTAGATTTTTGAGGGGGGAGATACATGGTCTCAATACTGCATTCGGTCTAGAAGAAGCTGATCTGTATGAGATGCGGCAGTGCCAGGGGACAGTTGCTTCTGCTATTTTTGGTAACTGCATCTTCTTTTCTATGCCAATTATATTTACATGGTGTCATGTTTCCATGTCAGTGCTAATTGCACATTGTGTGTGAGCTTTCTTATTTGTTTTTCTTAGGGAATTATGATATAATGCAACAATCAGAAAAGATTAGTACATTTTCAAAAGATATTGTTTGCTTCATGTTTCTGGATGAAGAAACTGAAGCTGCAATAAAGAAGATCAGTACTGTAGATAATACGAAAAGAATTGGGCTGTGGCGGGTGGTTGTTGTGCACAACCTTCCTTATCCTGACCCCACAGCTTTCGTCAAAATTAGCCTAAAATCACTGTGCAGTTCATTATGAAGAAAATAAATAAAAATACTACTGAATCGACAGAGTTTTGAGGCCGGCTTCGCCGTTGCTGTACTGTACATTTAGTTATTTGATTTTCCTAACTGAATCTTTTAGGTGCCAGTTACTTCTGGCATGGAGATTGTGCACAAGCGATGTGAACTAAAAGTTAGTTGTAAAGATAATTCTACGCAATCTTCTAAAAGCAACATGTGCTCTTATCTAGATAACTGATCCAACATGTTTCATTCTTTTCTGCATTGGGTCAGTATGTGAAAAGTTTCTCGACTCCACAATCATTTTTCTGTTCTGTTGAAAGGCAAGAGTATGCCATGCTTAATGCGAATCAGCATGAGCGAATTGTTTTCCTAATCGTGTATTTTCCTTGTGATAATTTTTTAACTGAATACCTTGTGATATTTTCCTCAAACAGGTTCCAAAACTATTACTTCATCGACTCTTTCCTGATGTGCGGTATTCACTCTGGATCGATGGGAAACTTAAACTTGTGAAGGATCCTTATCAGCTGTTAGAGATGTCAAAGATGGTTTAGGCGTCGTAACCCTCAGAGAGAGTCGGCCTCACGTATATATTGCCAAGTATCGATCTGGTACAGGGAGTATTGCCCAAGGCAAGAGAGATACACGGGAGTAGAGATAAGAGAGAGAGAGAGAGAGAGAGAGAGAGAGATTTAAACAGAAAGATAATAATCTCTACAACTCTAACTACTCCTAACGTGATACAATATGCAAGACCGAAGTTGTTTAACATCCTCCCTTAATCTGAACTGCGCAAGTTAAGATTACGCTTGAACTCTTCAAACGGTCTTGTGGGCAAAGCCTTTGTGAAGCCATCTGCAACCTGATCCTTGGAGTGAACAAAACGAATGTCCAATTCCTTGCTAGCAACCCTTTCCCTCACAAAGTGATAATCAATCTCAATATGTTTGGTTCTAGCATGAAAGACAGGATTAGCAGACAAATATGTGGCACCAAGATTATCACACCATAGACAAGGTGTTTGTGTGTGATGTATCCCAAGCTCTTTAAGGAGTGACTTTACCTAGATAATTTCTGCTGTGGCATTAGCAAGTGCCTTATACTCTGCTTCAGTACTTGACCTTGAGACTGTAGCCTGTTTCTTTGGACACCATGAAATTAAGTTAGGACCAAAGAAAACTGCAAAACCACCTGTAGACCTTCTATCATCTAAGCAGCCTGCCCAGTCAGAATCAGAAAAAGCACTGACTAGGGTACATGATGACTTACTAAAAGTCAGTCCAGTACTCAAGGTGTTTCTTATGTATCTCAGTATGCGCTTGGCAGCAGTCCAATGAGCTGTGGTTGGTGCATGAAGAAACTGACAGACTTTATTGACTGCAAATGAAATATCAGGCCTGGTGAGAGTCAAATACTGAAGTGCACCTACCATGCTCCTATACTTGGTACCATCCTCTTGATTCAAGAGTTCACCTTCTATAAGGGATAACTTTTCTGAACTAGATAGTGGTGTTGGTGATGGTTTACAGCCCTGCAAACCTACTCTAGTCAGCAAATCAGCTGCATATTTTTCTTGAGACAAATGTAGACCACCTTCTTTGTTTCTTTTAACTTCAATACCAAGGAAGAAATGCAAGTCACCTAGATCCTTAAGAGCAAATTTTGAGTTCAAATCCTTCAATAGAGCTGTCACAGCTTCATGTGAGGAGCTTGTAACAATAATATCATCAACATATATGAGCACAAATATGGATGTGTTGGACTTGTTATAAATAAACAATGATGTATCTGATTTTGAGGGAACGAAACCAAGTTGCTGTAATTTCGAACTCAAACGAGAATACCATGCCATGGGAGCTTGTTTCAGTCCATAGAGAGACTTATCAAGCCTGCACACATGAAATGATTTGTTCTTGTCTTCAAACCCAGGAGGTTGCTTCATATAAACTTCCTCTTCCAGAACACCATGAAGAAATGCATTCTGCACATCTAGCTGCCTGAGACTCCATCCTCTGGATACAGCAATAGACAGAACAAGACGAATAGTTGCAGCCTTAACAACAGGACTAAAAGTATCCTCATAGTCTATGCCATACCTCTGTTTAAAACCTTTTGCAACAAGTCTAGCTTTGTAACGATCCATAGTGCCATCAGACCTCTTTTTAATCTTGAACACCCATTTACAATCAATAACATGTTTACCTTGTTGAGAAGGAACTAGGTGCCAAGTTTTGTTTTTGCGAAGAGCATGAAATTCTTCCTCCATGGCCTTCTTCCACGTGGGGTCAGCAAGTGCATCATGAACAGTGTGGGGCTCTCCTGAAGAAGCAGCCAAACCAAATTTCACCTTGTAATTTACTGGCTGAATTGTACCACTTCGGAGTCGAGTGCGCGGCTGTGTGGCTGTAGAGAAATCCACGTTCACAGAAGATCCAGCCACCTGTTGTTGCTGCACCGGACCAGGTGGTTCAGCCATGGAGTCCGCTGACGATCCCGAGGTGGCAGTAGCAGAACTGCCCCCGATGCCCGCTGGATCCTCTACGAGCGAACGTGCAGCTGAAGAAGAAGGGACCGCCACAGAAGATCCGGGTGTACCAGCCGGATCGGGAGCGAAGCCCGCGTCAAGTGATGATGAGGGGCGCAGGGTCCGCCTGGCATAGACATGCGGAACCGGCGCATAGCGACCGGCCAGCTGCGCCCCAGGCGTTGATTGGGCCAGCTCGTTCGCGTGGCCAGGCGCATGGGACGCAGACCGTGGGACCGACGCGGGTTGGCGCGAGGCGGCCGGCTTGGGCGGAGACAGCGCGTTGTCGCGCACCAGGTGGCAGGGCGGGGATCCCGGAGAGAATGCGGTCGGCTCGGCAGCGGTCGGACGCACCGATCCCAAGGGGGATTGCACCAAATCCTACATGGCTACTGTAGGGCGCCTCGCTACAGTATTTTCTGCATGGTTTGGACTCGGTGTTGCACCGTTTTGTGGTCCATTTTGTTCTGCAGAAACATGCTCAAGGGACAGATTAGGAGGATTAGTCATAACAGTTGAATCAATACAATTATCATCACCACCGGAATCATCGTTGGTAAGATGTGTTGGAAGTAGAAGGATTTCTTGTCTAAGGAGAGCATCGGCATTGGGATGGATTTTTTCAAAGGGAAACTAAGTTTCGTCGAACACAATATCACGAGATATATAAACACGCCCCATAGACACATCAAGACACTTGACGTCTTTGTGCTGTGCACTGTAACCGAGGAACACATATTGTTTGGAATGAAACATGAGTTTGTGAGGATTATAGGGGCGAAGATTAGGCCAACATGCACAGCCAAAAACACGAAGTCTAGTGTAGTCAGGTGTGATATGCAAGAGACGTTCGGTGGGGGTTTCATTTTGGATGACACGACTAGGCCACATATTAATGAGATGGACAGCGGTAAGAAATGCTTCATCCCAAAATTTGAGTGGCATAAAGGCAGAAGCGAGAAGGGCTAACCCTACTTCAACAATATGCCTATGTTTGCGTTTTGCGGAACCATTCTGTTGATGAGCATGAGGACAAGATACATGATGAGATATGCCGATTTGTTGGAAAAAAGAATTTAACTTCTCATATTCTCCACCCCAATATGATTGCATGGCAAGAATTTTGCTATCAAATTTACGTTCAACAAGTGCTTGAAAGTTATGAAAAACTTGAAACACATCAGAACGTTTTTAAGGAGATAGATCCAGGTGTATTTGCTATAGTCATCAACAAAGCTAACATAGTAAGAATGTCTACCAACAGAGGTGGGTGCAGGACCCCAAACATCAGAAAAAATAAGCTGCAAAGGCTTGGTAGACACACTAGAAGAAACATGATAAGGTAATTGATGACTTTTTGCTCTTTGACATGAATCACAATTAGTTTCAGAATTTCGCTCACCAACAACTGGGAGTTTATTTCTACTAAGAATTTGATGAACAGTAGCAAAAGACGGATGGCCTAATCGACTGTGCCATCTTTCAGCAGAAAGCTTGATGGCACCATACACTTGTTTATTAAACTGGCAATACTTGGGAAGCAATGAATAGAGCCCTTCAATGCAAAGACCCCTATGGAGAACGCTCTTCGTGACCTGATCCTTGATCAAAAAGAAAAAAGGGTGAAATTCTAGAAACACATTGTTGTCAAGAGCAATGCGGTGCACGGAAAGAAGATTTTTGGAAGCATTTGGAGCATGCAAGATTTCTTTTAGAACTAGATTTTTGTGTGGGGTTTTGATAATTGATTGACCAACATGACTTATCTCCATACCTGGACCATTAGAGGCGGTGTAGACTTGATCATGACCACGGTACTTTTCATGCATCGTCAGTTTCTCCAACTCTCCGGTGATGTGGTTTGTCGCACACGTGCCCATGTACCAGTTTGTGTCAACACTGTATGAAGTATCAACTGCAGCTGCAACCTTTTTCTTTTGGGAAGTGTTATCGGCATAACGCCAATCACAATCTTTGGCTAAGTGATTTGTTTTCTTACAAATTTGGCATCTCCCCTCATAGCCATCATAGCCTTGAAAGGGGGGACGGTTTCTGTTGTTGTTGGAGTTGCCCCGATTGGAGTTGCCTTGGTTCTGGTAGCCACCGCCACCATTGTAGCCTCCACCTTGGTTGTTCTGGTAGTAGCCGCCACCACCAGATCCGTGGCCGCCACCACCAGGACCATAGCCGCCGCCAGGGCCATGGCCGCCGCCGCCAGTACCATAGCCGCCGCTAGGGTTGGCGCTGTAGCCGCCGCCACCGTAGTGGCCGTCGCCATTGCGTGATCCACCGCCGCCCTTCTGCTGGTTGCGGTAGCCTCCACCGCCGCCCCTTCCCTGGCGACCACGAGAGGTAGAGTTCGCCGAGGACTTGAACGCGCGCGGACCTTGTGCGATGAAACATCTCCATCCTCTGGTCATAATTGGACACAAGAGAGAAGAGTTGATCAACGGTGACAGGAACGGGGGAGACATCAAGGGCGGAGACAATGGCCTGGTATTCCATGTCAAGGCCCGCAACAATGAAGGAAATCAGCTCGCCCTCATCGATGGGTTTGCCCGCTGCCGCGAGTTCATCAGAGAGCGCTCGCATGTGGCCGAAGTAGGTGGACGCTGATTGAGAGCCCTTCTGGGCATTGGTGAGGGCGGCCCTGATGTTGTTGGCGCAGGAGAGAGAAACTGCAGCGAACATGTTCCCAAGGGCAGTCCAGATCGCGTGCGAAGTTTCCAGCGACGCTACCTGAACGAGCACTTCCTTGGAGAGATTCCTAAGAAGGTATGCGACTATTTGCTGATCTTGGATAAGCCAGGGAGTATAGGCGGGGTTCGGCAAGATCTGATCCTTGCCTTCTTTGTCCTTGGACATGAGGGTTTTGGGAGGTTGCTCAATGGTTTTGTCAAGATACCCAAACAACCCGACGCCCATGATCTGTGAACGAGCTTGTGCTCGCCACAAGACACAGTTCGTTCGGGTGAGGGGTTCGGACGTGTTGTTGGTGAGGCCAGAGTTCATGATGGAGGTGGAAGACGACATTGTTTGCTGGGGAGATTGGTGCGGCGGCTGAGAGGGTTGAGGTTGATGAAGGTTGCGGCTGGGATGATCAAAGGAAGGTAGCTAGATGTGTTTGGAATAGGCCTGCTCTGATACCATGTCAAAGATGGTTTAGGCGTCGTAACCCTCAGAGAGAGTCGGCCTCACGTATATATTGCCAAGTATCGATCTGGTACAGGGAGTATTGCCCAAGGCAAGATAGATACACGGGAGTAGAGATAAGAGAGAGAGAGATTTAAACAGAAAGATAATAATCTCTACAACTCTAACTACTCCTAACGTGATACAATATGCAAGACCGAAGTTGTTTAACAAGAGAGGTAAACATCACGTTCTCTCACTGACCTCCGTCTGCTACTTATAAACTACTTTGCACACAACTCAACGAAAGCATGCCGTCAAAAAGTAAGTTTGCTTGTTGCCAGTGCCACTTATGCTCTATTTGTTGTATTAAGAGATCCAAGCTGCACCATATTCTTACTTTAATATTAAGTCTGCTCTTATCTAGATTTTGACTTCTTATTATTTTGATTTTGTATACACTATCATGCCGCAGATTCTTGTGGAGGAAAAATGTGCGCTTCGCTATTTCCAGGCATTATAGACACTTTGATGTCCTTGAGGAAGCTGAGGCCAACAAGTCTGGTGGGAAGTATGATAATGCTTCAATTGATAACCAAATAGAGTTCTACAAGAGAGAGGGTTTAATCCATTATTCATCAGCTAAGTTCCTTATTACAAGTGGTAATGGTTCTTCTCGCTGAATTCTGATATAGAAATATTTCTCCTAAGAACATAAGCGATACATTTTTCTTGAACAGATGTCCCCGAGGGCTGTGTAATTATAGGAGAGCACATACCCATCACCAATCTATTCACATGCCTTTGGTTCAATGAAGTTGATCGTTCCACCTCAAGAGATCAGCTAAGCTTTAGCGCAGCGAGGAATAAAATAAGATCAAGAGTTCTTTTTGACAACTAAATAAGATCAGGAGTTAATTGGACTGTAGACATGTTCCTGAATTGTGGAAGGCGTGATTTTGTTGTTCAGGTACTTTCGAGTTAATGCTTTGTGCGGCACGTCATTCCATTTGCAACCTATAAGTACTACTGCATCTTGGTACCGAGTGCAGACTTGTGAAATTACACCCACATAATGATGGATCTTCGCATCGTCATAGGGAGCTGTTTGAAAACAACATCAGTGGATTGATGATTTTTTGGAAAGAACAATGCCAGGATCTTTGACAGAATAGAATTTTACTGGAGTTTGAGGCTATATTATTGATGAGGTATCCTGGAGAGCTGCAAGCTGCCTTTCTTGTTTTGAATCATGTTCCTGTTGTTTTCTCCCTGGTGAGAGTGTATTATGTGGGTAGTGTAATCATCATGATCTCTGAGGCTATGTATAGAGTTTCATCATTGTTTTCTTGAAAATTGACCCTCTAAATTCATGTTCTCTTATAACTTATTCTGTAAAATCTTCTCTGTATTTTAATGAAGTTTGATGTCACGCCATTGGAGATAACAGCAAGTAGAACATTACAAGCCTTATTAATTGCTACTGATGCTATTGATTGTAGTTAAGCTCGTCCATTTTGTTGGAGGCCAGCTATGTGCCAAACACAAAAAAAAAACGAAATGGTCGCCACCTACATGGCCGGCTCTAGAGAGCTTCCGCTCAAGTGGCGCACCAAAGGTGCGCCCAACCACTAGTAGAGCTTCATGACCCGACACCTTTATTCACCACGAAGACCATACACATGCACCAAGTAAGACTATAACGATAAAGAGAAATAACAATACAACCATAATCAGCGGCATGAGCATATTAAATGTCGACCCAGCTTAGGTAAAACGCATAGCAAGCCAGCCATAATAGACACATGCAAAAAAAAGAGCTAAATTACGACCGAAGAATGATGTGGCAAGACACGCCTCTCCAAGAAGAGGAGGCAAACAGACTAAGACCCGTAAAAAATGTGAAGCAAGCAACTTCGTACTCCCGACCACTCTGCTCAAACGAACCACCACACCATCGCAGTCATTGCGAAACACTTTCTTTTTCACTCTTTTATTCCTTCTTCAGTTCCTGGTTTTCTTTTGGACGTTTTTTATTTGATTTTCCTTTTTATCATTTTCCTTTTTCTTTTTTCATTGATGCGTGGATTATTCACAAATTCATGAACATTTTTCTTAAAATTTCATGAACCATTTTTCCCACCATGAACTTTTGTTCAAATATGCACAAAAATAATTCCAAAATCGATGAATTCCTTTCAAATTGGTGACTTTTAAAAAAAATTGATGATTTTTTTTCAAATCGGTTAACTATTTTTTCATATTCAATGAAAATTTTCAAAATCCGTGAACTCTTTTCAAACCATTGATTTTTGGCCAAAATCAATGAACTTTTTAAAAAATTGCGAACATTTTTCAGAACTGATGAACTTTTTTCAAATTTATGATTTTTTAAAAATCGATGAACTTTTTTCTAATTCACGAACTTTCTTTATTACATGAACTTCTTTTAGTTCATGTTTTATTTTCAAATCTGTGAGCTTTTAAGTGTTGATCTCATTTTTTTAAACACGTTTTTCTACAAATCAGCCTGCAATAGAAAGCGTGTCTAAACTTATTATTAAACTATTCTCTTGAATGATTCACTCCCGACTAGTTGGCCTTTTTTTTACGAAAGGCCACCATGGCTAGCTTTATTAAGACTCAAATGACAGTTACATCATCAGCTAAAAATTTAAAAAGGAAATCCGGCGGAGCCTCCACCCAAAAGGTAGGAGTATTGGCACCGCCCCACTGAGCTAGCTCGTGCGCAACCATATTAGACTCTCTTATACAATGTTCTACCACAGCCTTCCCGAATTCTCTCAACATCACTCGACAATCTTGCAAAATAGGAGCCGCCATCATCGAGTGTCCTTCATTATTATGTAGCGCTTGCACCACTATCAGGTTGTCCATACGTACTAAAAGATTGTTGCAGCCAGTGCTCTGTGCTAGTTTTAGTCCCTCCAACAGTGCTGTTGCTTCTGCTGAAACCACATCTGGGACGTGGTCAAGTCTCGCCATAGCTGCACAGATGAAGCCTCCTCTGTTATCGCGAAGAACAGCTCCACAAGCTCCTGTGAAATCGTCTTTTGAGTAGGATGCATCGACATTCAGTATTTGTTGTCCCGTCATGCCAGGAGACCATCTGTTTATACGTGGAACTTGGTCAAAATCCCTTTTCCTCTAACAAAATTCAAGGTTAAAGCGTAGATTGCTGGAGCAGTCCGAACTGGACACTGAACTTGCTCACCCCGGACCAATTGCCTACGTTGCCACCATATGTACCAACATGCCGTTGCAAACAACTCTGGAAGTTCAACTGGGTCCATATACATGCGCTGAGAGTCTTGATCACATAGCATAAATTCAATCAATGTTGAACCAGCACGATCCACTAGCGTCGCATCCGCTACTTCCTTTGCTATTCCAAGAGCTTCCCAAATTTGCATTACTTGGGGGCATTTAAAAAGGGCATGCATTATGTCTTCTGCTCCCGAAGAACATACTGGACACTGAGAGTTACTGCCAATATGGCGGTTTGCAAGGACACAAAGACATGGGATAGCATTGTGCAAACACCTCCATAGAAATTTTTTGATCTTCCCTGGTAGCTTAAGGTTCCATAATCTTTTCCACACCGGATGTGATGAAGATCCACCTGACTGAAGTGCACCCAAGGTTGCCGCATAACACACTTCCCATTGTTTATAATATGTTGACCTTACCGTAAAAACGCCACTCTTCATGATGTGCCACGCGATGTAGTATTCCGTCTCCTGATAATGGATTGGGATTTGAAGAATGTGGTCCACATCAATAGGCCAGAAATTATCACGAATAAGCAGTTCATCCCATTCCCCCGAGACTGGGTCTATTAATTCATGAACTCTAGTAAGCACTTGATTCGCCCGAACTGTCACTATTTTCCTTGAAGAGCTATTCGGTATCCAGCAATCACCCCAAATATTTATTTTTGCTCCATCTCCAACTTTCCATATACTACCCTTCTTGAAAGTTTGAATTCCCGCCCATATACTTTGCCATACGAAAGATGAACCCTTTTCAACTCGCAATTTAGAATATCACCTGTGGGATAGTACCTTGATCTCAAAACCTTTGCACAGAGAGAGTCACAATTTTCAATTAACCTCCAAACTTGCTTTGCGAGCATAGCCAAGTTGAAACTGTGGATGTCATAGAAGCCCATCCCTCCCTTATCTTTGGGCACACACATTTTCCATCACGCAAACCAGTGCATCCGGCGTTGGTTCTCATCGTCACCCCACCAATACTGTGACATTGCATCAGTGATCCCCTTACAAATTTTCTTCGGGAATTTAAACACACTCATCGCATAAGTTGGGATTGCTTGGGCCACCGCCTTCAACAAAGCTTCTTTTCCCCCGTAAGATAGTGTCCTCTCTTTTCATCCATTCACCATGACCTGGATCCTCTCTATAAGATGTTTAAAGCAGTCTACTTGGTCTACCCCTATCATAAAAGGGAGTCCCAAGTATTTATCTGAGAGAGATTCCATCATTATATTAAGGATTTGGCACACCTCTGCCTTCACCTCCACATCAGTGTTGGGGCTGAAAAATATTGAACACTTGGCTTCACTTACTAGCTGGCCCGAGGCAGCGGAATAGTCATCTAGTATGTTCCCCAAGGTGTTTGCATTAGCAGCATCTGCTCTCATCAGAATAAGTGAATCATCAGCAAATAACAAGTGAGAAATTTTCGGGGAGTCTCGACACACCTGAACACCAATGAGGTTCCCAACTGCTTCCTCATGTGCAATAAGAGATGACAAGCCCTCGGCACATAGTAGAAACAGATACGGTGACAGTGGGCCCCCTGCCTCAAACCTCTCGTGGAACGGAACGGTGGAGTTTCATTTGAATTAAATCTTACTTTATATTCCACCGATGTCACATAAGCCATTATCATCTCTATCCATCTCTCATCAAAACCCAATTTACCGAGCATAGCTTGCAGAAAAGTCCATTCAACACGATCATAGGCCTTGTGCATATCAAGTTTTACCGCACACGTCCCATATTTACCTTTCTTCCTCTTCTTCATTGTATGTAAACACTCATAGGCTACAATGACATTATCAGTAATAATACGTCCAGGAACCAAAGCACTCTGTGTCTCGCTGATAATATCAGGCAATAAATTTTTTAGTCTTGCTGCCAACATCTTTGATATGACCTTATAAACGACGTTGCATAGACTGATAGGCCTAAACTGAGTTACCTTCTCTGGATTATCAACTTTAGGGATCAGAACTATTGTGGTGGAGTTCCATCCTTCAGGGATAACTCGTTTATTGATTGCTTCAAGTACCCCCCCTCACCAAATCATCTCCCAGGATTGGCCAAAACTTTTTATAAAACACTGCATGCAGCCTGTCTGGGCCTGGTGCCTTTAGATCGCCAATGCTAAAAAGAGCCTTCCTGACTTCTTCCTCCGTGTAAGGAGCTAACAAAGACTCATTCATATAATTAGTAACACAATGTTTTACTTTATTCAGAACATTTATATCAGGGACTGCTACCTCTGAAGTAAAAAGATTTGAAAATATTCAGCTATAAGATTACGCATAGACTCATTATCTTCATGCCAGACACCATTATCATCCAGCAGCTTGCGGATGTAATTTCTCTTCTTCATGGCTGTTGCGAAATTGTTAAAAAACTGTGTATTCCGATCGCCAAATTTGAGCCAATTCGCTCGGCTTCTCTGAACCCAGTAGATTTCTTCCTTTTCCAGATTTTCCTCTATCTCAATCAACAGTATGCGTTGCCGATCCGCCGCCTCATCAGTAAGGGGGCCCGATCGCAGTGCCTCTAACTCTGCCGTTAGTTCCTTCAGGCGCCGGTGAGGAGCCTTCAAGATCTCTCGATGCCAGACATGCATCACATGGTGTACTGCAGCAGTACGAGCGACGAGCGACGCCGTCGGATCAGTTCTCTCCCATGCGTCTGAGACCAACTGGACCACATCATCCTCTTGCAACCACCGGGCTTCCAATTGTTTTATTCTCTGTCCCTGATCATCACTTGGCATTGCACCTTCTGTGTCCATGAAAATTGGTCTGTGATCAGATTTTGTATGACCTGCATTCGTGATCGTTGTGTGAGGGAATATTCCGTGAAACTGGCCATTACATGCTGCCCTATCAAGTCGCTCTCGAAGCCGCCTCCTTCTCCAAGTGAACATGTCTCCCATGAAGCCCATGTCCTCCAGTTCGCAGTCAACTAGTGCATCCCTGAAATTTTGCATCATATTTGTTGGACGTGGAGCTCCTCCGTCCTTCTCATGTGAGTATAGAATCTCATTAAAATCACCGATCACAACCCATGGGAGATTTGTCTGCTGGTGAAGGCCTCGCAAGTACCCCCATGATAGATGTTTATCCTCCCATTTAGGTTCACCATAGAATCCTGTAAGCCTCTAGATCTCCTCTGCTGCACCACCTACTGTTACATCAATAAAATTCTTCGTTTTATCAAGCACGTGAATAACTACTGGATTCTGCCAAAAAAGAAACAAGCCACCACTCGCCCCAACACTCTCTTGTACCTCAACTCGGTCCATCTTCAATTTCTTTGTCAACTTTTCTGCCCTAGCTGTGTTCAGATGCGTCTCGGACAAGATCACATCCGGCCCCCACTACTTCTGGACTTCCAGGAGCGCTCTCTCTGCCGCGGTACTGGCCATGCCGCGACAGTTCTAGCATATTGTTTTCATTGCTTCCGGCGATCACCTTCAAGGGGAGTCAGCGTCTGGCAATCACCCTTAGAGCGCCACCAAAAAAGAAGCAATCTCGACGAAACCTATCCGTTGCTGCCGGCAAGCCGGGAAGGGAGAGACAAAAATCTGCCGCCACCGAAGCCGGTGGAGGGAGAGAAGAACCTGCCGCCGCCAAAGCCGACGGAGGGAGAGAAAACCTGCCGCCGCCGGAGCCGACGGAGGGACAAAGAACACGCCCACAATCAGTACGCCGGGGCTTCAAAACCAGCCATGTATAGCATACCAGAAGAGCAAACAACCAGGTCAAACCAGCTCTTCTTCTCTCATGAGGGCCTCACGTTCGCAGTCAAAACCGTGAGGTCAGACGATCGGCAGATGGCCGGGCAAGCGGCACGCGAGGATAGTCGCCAGGTATCGCTACAGCAGCACGCGAGGCTAGACGCCGGGCTGGCCGCCGCCGCGGCGGTCAAGCCCTAGATCCCCTGCTATTCGCCTTCCAGGAGGAAAAAAACGATACGATACCGACTAGTTGGCCTGTTAGTTAGGCTACCTGCACAAGATCTAAACGGCGGGAGGCCTATTCCTCATAGGAACAATATTTTCACAGTGTTTTTCGCGTAATTCACCAGCTGCGGCAATGAGCGCCAGTTATCTAAACTAGCGAATAAAGCACCGTATAAGAGCTCCCCATATGAACATCACCGATAGACATCAATACTGCAGCGTGTGGTTGGATGGTTAGAGGGGCTGTGGTATCCCCAACCCACCAGGATTCAAATCCTGATGCTCACATTTATTCATAGATTTATTTCAGGATTTCTGACGATGCGCATTCAGTAGGAGGAGACGTTCCCGTCGACGATGACGATGCGCATTCAGTAGGAGGAGACCTTCCCGTCGACGACGAGGTGCCTTCGATGACTTTGTAAATTTCAAAATGATATGCCGGCTCAGTCTTTCGGAGGTGCTCATAGGGGTAGGATGTGCTTGAGTGCGTTTATAGGGGTGAGTGTATGCGCATGTATATGAACGTTTGTGTCTATACTAATGTTAAAAAAAAATACTGCAATGTGTAACGACATCATATCGGCCCACCCGACGGTAATGGCCATATTAAATGCCAACCCATCCCTGTTAAAACGCATAGCGAGCCGGCCGTAATGGACCACGTGCAAAAAAAAGTTAAATTACGACCGAAGAACGGCAAGGCACGTCTCACTCTAATACATACTAGTATTTGTGATGGACTATGCATTGAAAGTGAGCATCCAATGTCAATCTGTAGATAGCTGGCCAGCATCCATCCATCCACCCAAACGTAGCTACATACATGCATCCATGCATGCATGCCATCCCCAAGCTCCCCATTCAATGGCGGCCAGCCATTAGAGTAATCGAACACTCCCTGTCAAAAGGCTGAGTCGAGCTATATAACCTGCACTCCTCTCCTGTCCTCGTCCACTCCGCCGCCCGCCGCAGCAGCTTCGAATTCCGTCGACCCGAACGTGCTCGCCCGCCTCCTCTCGGCGCCCCGCATCGCCATGGCGGCCGCCGCGCTCAGGGCCCAGCTCAACGCCCACATCGCCTCCATGTACGCCACGGTGAGTCCCTCCCCTCGCCTCTATAGCCGCCGTGTGGTTGCGGGCTGGAATCGCTGGGAATCGCCGTGTTCTCTGCTGTCGGCGTTGACGATGGGTTTCGACTGGCTATCTGGCTGACCCGACCTTTGCCTTGGCGTGATCGATCTAGGGTAGTGTGGACGCGTATTTCCAGCAGCTGCAGTCGATGGACGAGGGCAGTGCAGCCACGGGCTTCGTCGCCGAGGTCATCAACATCTTCCTCAATGACGCCGACAGGATCATCAACCACATCGCCGGCCTGCTGTCCGTAACCCCGCCCCCTCCCTCTCCCCCTCTGGTCTTGTTGTACGGATCTCGTGATCTCGTCTGCTGTACTGACTGATCTGGTCTGCTCCATTCGCAGGAACCAGCCCGAGGTGGACTTCTACAAGGTGGACGCCCTGGTGCATCAGCTCATTGGGAGCAGCTCCACGTATGATGATGATAAGCCCTTCTTTTCTATCCTCACTTATTTTTAACTGTTTGTTTGTTTCTCCTCTGCATCGATGTTATTCAGATGCGTTTGTCATGTTGGTTGTGGTGTGTAATTTGAAGAAGAGACGAGCTTGGTTGTGTTTCTTGTAACAGAAGTACCCGTATTCATGCCAATAGTAATGTTATGAACTTTGTTGTCTTGCTACCGTTTCTGGTATTAATGATTTGTTATCCAGTGTGATGTTAGTGGAGGTTTTTCAAGTCTGTTCACATTTCTATTCGTATATAGTATCTATATCTATATCTATACCAATATAAAAAGACCCAAAGGGGTAGATCCAACCCATCTTGACCGTCAAATCATGCTATCTAGCAGTTCAAATCGCTCCAATGTTGAGCATCAAACACGTTTAACGCTTTAATTACCCACCATTGCCATTGGTTATAAACACGTTTTCGATCAACGGTATCCCATGAAATCTGCCATGTAATTAATATCCTATCATTCTGATGAAAAAAGTAATTGATATCTTACCAAATACCAACGTGCAACAGATATATCTTACCTAATATAACGTGCAACTAATATCCTACCTAATATAAACGTGGATTGCATGTACATTATTAATAATACACATAAGTAGAATATGAGTACAGTTGCCGCAGCTAGAGAATTGTCAGTATTCCTGCCAACTGCAATTCTATACCGCATCACTGAAAACTTTGTGGTCTTGTGAACATTTCTAGTATTACCTGAATCTTTTTTTTAAGTTAGTATTACCTGAATCTGTTATTGGTCCAATGGCGTTATTCTAGGTCAGCAATGAAAATCTGTCGTTCTACAAACAATTATGGCATTAACTATCTGCCTGTCTCGTCACACAATTGGACCTTTCTAATGTCTCCTATACATCAATGTTGTTCCTATTTGGATGTGGCGGTGCAGGGTATGTATGTCATGGGCATGGGCATGCGGCTCGTGTTGTTTAGCCATAATTAGAAGAGCTGAATTTAGTTATGAGCGATGTAACGGAAATGTCAATATTCATCCCTATGTTATGGCTCCCGGGGAGGAATTTTGTCTTTTGTAAACATCTTTGGCACTACTGATCTACTATCGCCATAAGGCCAATACTATTTTCTTTTTGGTTTATCAAAAAAAAGTGTTGACAACCATGATAGCAAATTGCTCCTTTAGAATATTATTATGGCATGCAAGTATGCCATATGTATCAGCATGCCATGTTCAATGAGTTTGAAAAAATCTCTAGTTTCCTGATGTTGCTCCCTGGTTGCTCTTTTTTGTCATGTATTAGTGTTGGTGCTAAGAAAGTGAAACTCGCCTGCATTCAATTTCGACAGTCCTATGTGGCAAAAAGCAAAGAAAGGTCCGTACACGGTACCTCATTATCTATGTTGCACAGTAGTTATTGTCTACTCTTTGTGTTGGTCAAATCCTGTATGCAAGCCTGTTAGCTTATTTTGTCTTTTATGATACTATTTTAACTCATACTAATCTAACATTCTTAAGAACTAACATTCTTAAGAACTAACCTACTTGTTCACTTAATCACCAATCATGTGATTGGTAGAATTCGATTATTTATCTAAATATATGCCTATTTGATGATTCTCTTGTAACTTGTTGGCTCTAGACTTCTGTTTATAACGCAATTAAGTTTTTAGATGGCTAGAATTTTTTTAAGTACATGATTTCAATATCCAACCATTCCATTTTAGTTTGCTTAACCTATCCAGAATTTGATAATGTGGTATGTCTGCATTATTTCAGGTGTCTCATGGCATTGACTCTTCTTAGGAATGAGTTCTGTGATGTGCGCAACCAGCTCCAGACCATGATGCAGGTACCAACTTATGTGCCTATGTTGGCTTTTGACTTTCAGTTTCTCTCTAGTATCATAATATGTCGTATATTTTTATAAGATAAAAAAGAATAACCTTGACACTATTTTTGTTGATGTTGCAATTTACGTAGTGCTAATTGTTTGGTTTCTAGACCACTTAGTTTGAGGTCTTTGAAAGTCCCATTTGCTCGTTGAATGTTTTCGTTTTAATCTTTTCTTTAGATGTATGGGGTAGATCTAAAAGGTAGTGGTACTTCCTTGTGTTCCAAACTTCACTGAATATTTGCCAAGTACTAGAATAAGATACCGACTACCCTGCAACATGACTCATTTCTGAAATTATGTAACCAAAGCACAATTTTACATCGTACATATATCATAATCATTAATCTATTCTTCATTTAATGTAGCTGGAGCGGCAGATCGCGGCCTTGAGTCCTATGTAGAAGTAATCAAAGTGATAAGAGAAAAGCCCCATGTGATCCCTGGCATGATGTGGTATATGTATCTCTGAATATGTAGGCAGCATTCGACAGGTATTGGGCTTTGGAGCGCGAAAATGGTATCCCAAGACGATTCTTGCTTCGCGATCACCCTGTGAATGCAATTTGTTGTCTTGTGTGTTGATGTATTTGTCTATTAACTCTTTATACGTCAGCATCGTGGATGGCCCACAGACTGTGTGTAAACTTTATACCTAGTTGGTTGCTGGTGACTTGGTTTTGTTGTATGTTGTTGGCTCTGTCTTGTGAAATGCTAGTGCCTCCCCTATTTTTTAGTTCCCTAGAATTACACCGAGTAAGTGTCTGGCTTGAACTCAAGACTTTGTGTTGGCTGGTATACTGAGAGGTGTTGTTGGTTGGCCTCCGCCACCTCCACCAAAAGCTCACGTTGTCACACAATAGAAAACTATCTCGCCACCGAAGGAGAGGAGGATTTATGTTAGGGAGGGGCACCAAAAGGTGCTACATGACAACATCTAGGGTGCAAAACCCTAAATCCCAGCTTGGAGGTATCAGATGGATTTTCTTGGAAGTAGCCGACTAATATAGATGCTCTAGATACTGAAGCAAATATAGAATGCCTCTGAAGTGACTGATGGAAATGTTTTGCTCGGAGGTGTCAGAGCTAATAGAGATGATCTCAAAGAAATATAGTTCAGTAGTATCAGACAAGAGTGTGCAGTTCTCAAGCTATAAGAAACATGGTTCTCTTAGCGGGGATTACTTATTTCTCAAAGGTTGGTAGTATTCAGTGGAAAAACTCGGAGGTACCAGACAGTGAAAACAAAGGAGTTAAGTTGCTAGAGCAGAGTAATTAAGGATTTTGGGTGCGGATCTTATCTTGGAAGAGCAAATCCCACTTTTGAGCTATGATCCCTAGGAAGTCTAGAAGCTTTGATCCCTAGGAAGTTTTTTTACCATGTGAACTGTAGGGCTTACACCCAAGATCCCTAGCTAGGAAGTTGGAAGATGGATGGGAACAATCAATAAAGATTAGTATCAATAATTTCACTTGTGATGCTCTGTGTGATTTAGGTGCAAATGTATCCACTATTCCACACAATTTTTATAATGCACTTGGGTTGAAACCCCTTTCTAAATATGAACTTAATGTCCATATGGCAGATGGCACAATAAAAAGACCAATTGGAAAAATTGAAGATATTCTTGTGCTTGGTAATATGAACATCCCTGTGATTTTTGTATGGATATGGAACCTAACGCTCTATGTCCATTTATTTTCGGAAGGACATTTCTGAGAACTATAGGGGTACTATCATTGATATGAAAAAAGGGATGATAAAATTTCAATTCCTCGTGAGAAAAGGTTTAGAGCACTTCCTAAGAAAGAGACAGAAAAGTGGTGATGAAATTATGTTGGGAATGAGTACCTTCATGGTAAGTGGAGGAGATAAAACTTGAAACCTCCAAAAACCATCTTGCCTAGCTCAAAGGTATTAAATAAATCGCTTCTCGGAGGCATCCCAAAACCAGTGTCTAGAAGCACAGAAGAAAGAACAAGACTATGACTTCACATGTAACCAATAAAAATCCAACCATAGAATGGACACGAATGAATATGTAAGACACTTGAATGACAACAGGCGGAGAAGTTGTAGCATCCTCGACCCTCCTGACAATTTCTTCGTAGGAGAGCCATGCCTAGAGAAGAGTTACCAGCTCGCCACCCTGGATGACTACCTCAGCGTGCACGTCTAGATGACCTGTTAGAGTGGCAAAGTACATGATTATCTCCGATAAAAACATTGCTAGGATCTTTCATTTGACTGGACATGCTGCATTTTGTTAGTACCACGGAAAACTCGTAATAAAGCATGTTTTGATAAGAAGTCAAAAGGCTCAACTACGCTCCAAAACACGACCTTGAGGAGACATGACAAGTGTCATGCTGCAACTACTGGAAGGATTCTACACAACACTGAGTCTGAAGAAACTCGGCTAGGATTGGCTAACTTAGGGTTGAGTGACTTAGGGTCGCTGACATGTGGGCCCGGAAACCAGATGGCCCACATGTCACTAACCCTAAGTCACCTCATGTTGCATCAGCCTATCTGAGCCCAAAGAACCAGGAGATGAGGATGATTCTACATCATATGATGACCCAGCTGCTTGAAGGAGTGATGATTGCTCAAGGCATGCTTGTTATTTTCGCCCCTTCCCCCTAGTGGGGTGACTTGTTTTGTGTCTCTAAAAAACCTACATTGTTAGAGCTCTTTTTTTTGTCCACCTGTTTTAGCTCTTTTGTAGGTGTGAGGCAGGGATTTTAGATGGGTCCTATTCGTGATATTGACTACTAGCTGAACTATCTCTTAGTTTGGTTTATTTTTCATTTGTCTGCACTTTGTCTATTATGCAATATATTGCAAGCTGGCTCTGCTTGCTCCCATAGGAGTGGTTGGGATTCCCCCAAAGTGTAAGGGTGATGTAGCCCAGCAACAAGTAATTACCTCGGTTAGAGAATCAAGGTTATCAATCTAGTAGGAGTCACCTAGCAAAACAAAGTAAGCGGCGCCTTCACACAAAACGCAGAACACGCTTGTCCCCAACACGACAAGAGGGTAGTTAAGCCCCTTGTCTTTCTAGTTACAAGATTGAACACACGTCAAAGAGATAGTTGGTAGCAAAGTAAAACGGTAAAAGTAGCAACTAGATGAAGAATTTAGTAATGGAAAGTAGACCTAGGGGCATAGGTTCACTAGTGACTTCTCTCTTGAACAAGCAGGTGGCATGGTGAGCAAATAACAGTTGGGCGGCGATTAAATTGTAATATTTATATTTATGACTATGATCATTCATGGTATAATCAAATATAGGCATTACATCCGTGATAAGCAGGCCGTTAATCCAACTGCATATACTACTAATGTTCCACTCAAAGACCGATATCCAGCATGCATCCCGAAGTATTAAGTTTACAAGAAACAGAGCATTGCAATAAGCATGACGACATAATGTAGCCAGTAAAACATCAATCAACATGACGATACACCGTCACTTTATCCTTAGTGGCAACAATACAATATGTGTCTTGTCCCTTTATTATCACTGGATTAGAGCACCACAAGATTGAACCCACTACAAAGCAACACTCCCTCTAAAGAGAAACCCATCAAATTTGGCTAGAGAAGATAGATAGACCAGAAAGCATGCAAAGCTATTTAATTATACAACAAGAAAACCTCAAAAGATTCAACTTTATTCAGTGAACAATCATGTCATATAGTGAAAATTCATCATATCCCAACAAAACACACCACTGATTACATCGAATTGATCCCGATTATGTGAGGCGGCTCATGGGTACATGGTATCGAAGATCCAAAATAGAGGGGGTTATCTAGCTACTACTATAGACCCTAAGGTCCTAAGGGAACTACTCACACATGGTCATGGAGGCAGCAAGATTGATGAAGAAGCCTTTGACAGAGCACCAGCACAGGCCTTCAGATTGGATCTTCGTGAAACGGGAACTTGTTGTGGCGGAAAAATTCTTCACAAAATATGGCAAAGGGTTTCTCTATTTATAGGAATTTATTGTGGTGGAATAGACAAAAAGCGGTGCAAGTGGGCCCACATGGCCTCGTGGCACGCCCAAGTCCCTGGTCATGCTAGGTGGTCGTGTGTGCCCCATGTTTCTCCTCTCGATCTTCCTTCATGTGTCCTTCATTGCCCGAAAAAAAATCGTATTAAATCGGTAAGGTATTTTGACCTTCACGGATATTGGTTTCCTTTAAAATAAAAAAACATACAAAAAGCAGGAATTGACACTAGATTAATAGGTTAGTCCAAAAATACAAAATGCTATAAAAGTATTCAAAAGTGATAACATAATAGCATGAAACAATAAAATATTATAGATACGTTTGAGACATATCAGGTTCCCACCTCGGAGGCATATGGATTCTTTTTGCCAGGGTGTCCCAAGATATGTTCCTGCCAACCCCTCTCCAATCTTACCACCATTTTTAACACTTCATGATCTAACTTGTTAAACGACATGTCAACAAGTTGCTAAAACTTGGGGTCGACAATCACTGAGCTGTTGACGGGGGGCATCACCCCCCTACCTTCTACACAGATCCTCCATTGGCATGTTCGATAACACCACATCACAGGGATCAATGAGGACAAACTTATTGTCCTTCTTGATCGATGGTGATGTACAAGGTCTTGCACCATTTATCATCATCGAGAAGTAGCTCGGGTGAGTGGATCACGAGGTGCACGCAATAGCGTGACAAGTGAATTGTTGTAATCTTGTATTGTTCATCCACTTTTGATTGTGGTTCTTGTGGGTACCTTGAAGGAAATATGCCCTAGAGGAAATAATAAAGTTGTTATTTATATTTCCTTATATCATGATAAATGTTTATTATTCATGCTAAAATTGTATTAAACCAGAAACTTAGTACATGTTTGAATACATAGACAAACAGAGTGTCCCTAGTATGCCTCTACTAGACTAGCTCGTTAATCAAAGACGGTTAAGTTTCCTAGCCATAGAAATGTGTTGTCATTTGATGAACGGGATCACATCATTAGCAATGATGTGATGGACAAGACCCATCCATTAGCTTAGCATAAATGATCATTTAGTTTTATTGATATTGCTTTCATCATGACTTATACATGTTCCTCTGACTATGAGATTATGCGACTCCTGAATATCAGAGGAACACCTTGTGTGCTATCAAACGTCACAACGTAACTGGGTGATTATAAAGATGCTCTACAGGTGTCTCCGATGGTGTTTGTGTTGGGGAACGTTGCAGAAAACAAAAAAATTTCCTACGGTTTCACCAAGATCCATCTATGAGTTCATCTAGCAACGAGTGATTGGATTGCATCTACATACCTTTGTAGATCACGCGCAGAAGCGTTCAAAGAACGGGGATGAGGAAGTCGTACTCGACATGATCCAAATCACCGGAGATCCTAGCACCGAACGGACGGCACCTCCGCGTTCAACACACGTACGGTCAGCGTAACGCCTCCTTCTTCTTGATCCAGCAAGGGGGAAGGAGAGGTTGAGGGAGATGGCTCCAGCAGCAGCACGACGGCGTGGTGGTGATGGAGCTGCAGTACTCCGGCAGGGCTTCGCTAAGCACTATGGAGGAGGAGGATCTGTTGGAGAGGGAGAGGGAGGCACCAAAGGCGTGTTATGAGAGGCCCTCCTTTCCCTACTATATATAGGGAGTCCAAGGGGGGCGCCGGCCCTAGGAGATCCAATCTCCTAGGGGGGGTGCGGCCAAGGGAGGAATCCCTCCTCCCCAAGGCACCTAGGAGGTGCCTTCCCCCTTTGGGACTCTTCCCTTCCTTGAAACCTAGGCGCATGGGCCTCTTGGGGCTGGTGCCCTTGGCCCATATAGGCCAAGGCGCACCCCCTACAGCCCATGTAGCCCCTTGGGGCAGGTGGCCCCACCCGGTGCACCCTTAGTAGGAGCTTGATCAGAAGTATCGTGATCATCATCATTAACTTCCTCTCTTGTCGGTGCAGGCACCTCAGAAACATTTTCTTGAGTTGTGCCGTTTTCCGGTTCAAGAGGTAATACTTCATCAAGGTCTACTTTCCTCCCACTTACTTCTTTCGAGAGAAACTCTTTCTCTAGAAAGGACCCATTCTTGGCAACAAAGATCTTGCCTTCGGATCTGAGGTAGAAGGTATACCCAATAGTTTCTTTAGGGTATCCTACGAATACGCATTTTTCCGATTTGGGTTCGAGCTTTTCAGGTTGAAGTTTCTTGACATAAGCATCGCATCCCCAAACTTTTAGAAACGACATCTTAGGTTTCTTCCCAAACCATAATTCATATGGTGTCGTCTCAACGGATTTCGACGGAGCCCTATTTAAAGTGAATGCGGCAGTCTCTAAAGCATAGCCCCAAAAAGATAGCGGTAAATCGGCAAGAGACATCATAGATTGCACCATATCTAATAGAGTGTGATTACGACGTTCGGACACACCATTACGCTGAGGTGTTCCAGGCGGCGTGAGTTGTGAAACTATTCCCCATTTTCTTAAGTGTGTGCCAAACTCGTGACTCAAGTATTCTCCTCCACGATCTGATCGCAGGAACTTGATTTTCCTGTCATGTTGATTCTCAACCTCACTCTGAAATTCTTTGAACTTTTCAAAGGTCTCAGACTTGTGTTTCATTAAGTAGACATACCCATATCTACTCAAGTCATCCGTGAGGGTGAGAACATAACGATAGCCACCGCGAGCCTCAACACTCATTGGACCGCACACATCAGTATGTATGATTTCCAATAAGTTGGTTGCTCGCTCCATTGTTCCTGAGAACGGAGTCTTGGTCATTTTACCCATGAGGCATGGTTCGCACGTGTCAAATGATTCGTAATCAAGAGACTCTAAAGTCCATCAGCATGGAGCTTCTTCATGCATTTGACACCTATGTGACCAAGGCGGCAGTGCCACAAGTATGTGGGACTATCATTATCAATCTTACATCTTTTGGTATTCACACTACGAATATGTGTAGCATTATGCTCGAGATTCATTAAGAATAAACCATTCACCATCGGAGCATGACCATAAAACATATCTCTCATATAAATAGAACAACCATTATTCTCGGATTTAAATGAGTAGCCATCTCGTATTAAACGAGATCCTGATACAATGTTCATGCTCAAACTTGGCACTAAATAACAATTATTGAGGTTCAAAACTAATCCCGTAGGTAAATGTAGAGGTAGCCTGCCGACGGCGATCACATCGACCTTGGAACCATTCCCGACGTGCATCGTCACCTCGTCCTTCGCCAGTCTCCGCTTATTCCGCAGCTCCTGCTTTGAGTTACAAATGTGAGCAACTGCACCGGTATCAAATACCCAGGAGCTACTACGAGTACTGGTAAGGTACACATCAATTACATGTATATCACATATACCTTCCGTTTTGCCGGCCTTCTTGTCCGCTAAGTATTTGGGGCAGTTCCGCTTCCAGTGACCACTTTCCTTGCAATAAAAGCACTCAGTCTCGGGCTTTCTTACCCTTGCCCTTCTTGAACTTAGTGGTTTTATTCACCATCAACACTTGATGTTCCTTTTTGACTTCTACCTCTGCTGATTTCAGCATTGCAAATACTTCAGGAATGGTCTTTTCCATCCCCTACATATTGAAGTTCATCACAAAGCTCTTGTAGCTCGGTGGAAGCGACTGAAGGATTCTGTCAATGACCGCGTCATCCGGGAGATTAACTCCCAGCTGAGTCAAGCGGTTATGCAACCCAGACATAGAGAGTATGTGCTCACTGACAGAACTGTTTTCCTCCATCTTACAGCTGAAAAACTTGTCGGAGACTTCATATCTCTCGACCCGGGCATGAGCTTGGAAAACCATTTTCAGCTCTTCAAACATCTCATATGCTCCGTGTCTCTCAAAACGCTTTTGGAGCCCCGGCTCTAAGCTGTAAAGCATGCCGCACTGAACGAGGGAGTAGTCATCGGTATGTGCCTGCCAAGCGTTCATAACGTCTTGTTCTGCAGGGAGAACAGGTGCGTCACCCAGCGGTGCTTGTAGGACATAATCTTTCTTGGCAGCTATGAGGATGATCCTCAGGTTCCGGACCCAGTCCGTGTAGTTGCTGCCATCGTCTTCCAGCTTGGTTTTCTCTAGGAACGCGTTGAAGTTGAGGACTACTTTGGCCATTTGATCTACAAGACATATTGTAAATATTTTAGACTAAGTTCATGATAATTAAGTTCATCTAATCAAATTATTCAATGAACTCTCACTTAGATAGACATCCCTCCTGTAATCTAAGTATAACATGATCCGAGTTAACTAGGCCGTGTCCGATCATCACGTGAGACGGACTAGTCAACGTCGGTGAACATCTTCATGTTGATCGTATCTTCTATACGACTCATGCTCGACCTTTCGGTCTTCTGTGTTCCGAGGCCATGTCTGTACATGCTAGGCTCGTCAAGTCAACCTAAGTGTTTGCACGTGTAAATCTGTCTTACACCCGTTGTATGTGAACGTTGGAATCTATCACACCCGATCATCACGTGGTGCTTCGAAACAACAAACTGTCGCAACGGTGCACAGTTAGGGGGAACACTTTCTTGAAATTATTATGAGGGATCATCTTATTTACTACCATCGTTCTAAGCAAACAAGATGCAAAAACATGATAAACATCACATGCAATCAAATAATAATAGTGACATGATATGGCCAATATCACATAGCTCCTTTGATCTCCATCTTGGAGCTCCATGATCATCTTGTCACCGGCATGACACCATGATCTCCATCATCATGATCTCCATCATCGTGTCTCCATGAAGTTGCTCGCCAACTATTACTTCTACTACTATGGCTAACGCGTTTAGCAATAAAGTAAAGTAATTTACATGGTGTTTCTCAATGACACGCAGGTCATACAAAAATAAAGACAACTCCTATGGCTCCTGCCGGTTGTCATACTCATCGACATGCAAGTCGTGATTCCTATTACAATAGCATGAACATCTCATACATCACATATATATCATTCATCATTCATCACAACTTTGGCCATATCACATCATAGAACACTTGCTGCAAAAACAAGTTAGACGTCCTCTAATTGTTGTTGCAAATTTTACGTGGCTGAAATAGGGTTCTAGCAAGAACGTTTTCTTACCTACGTGAAAGCCACAACGTGATTTGTCAACTTCTATTTACCCTTCATAAGGACCCTTTTCATCGAATCCGCTCCAACTAAAGTGGGAGAGACAGACACCCGCCAGCCACCTTATGCAACTTGTGCATGTTAGTCGATGGAACCGGTCTCACGTAAGCCTACGTGTAAGGTTGGTCCGGGCCGCTTCATCCCACAATACCGTTGAAGCAAGATAAGACTAGTAGCGGCAAGAAACTTGACAACATCAACGCCCACAACAAATTGTGTTCTACTCGTGCAAGAGAACTACACATAGACCTAGCTCATGATGCCACTGTTGGGGAACGTTGCAGAAAACAAAAAAATTTCCTACGGTTTCACCAAGATCCATCTATGAGTTCATCTAGCAACGAGTGATTGGATTGCATCTACATACCTTTGTAGATCACGCGCGGAAGCGTTCAAAGAATGGGGATGAGGAAGTCGTACTCGATGTGATCCAAATCACCGGAGATCCTAGCGCCGAACGGACGGCACCTTCGCGTTTAACACACGTACGGTCAGCGTAACGTCTCCTTCTTCTTGATCCAGCAAGGGGGAAGGATAGGTTGAGGGAGATGGCTCCAGCAGCAGCACGACGGTGTGGTGGTGATGGAGCTGCAGTACTCCGGCAGGGCTTCGCTAAGCACTATGGAGGAGGAGGATGTGTTGGAGAGGGAGAGGGAGGCACCAAAGGCGTGTTATGAGAGGCCCTCCTTTCCCCACTATATATAGGGAGTCCAAGGGGGGGCGCCGGCCCTAGGAGATCCAATCTCCTAGGGGGGGTGCGGCCAAGGGAGGAATCCCTCCTCCCCAAGGCACCTAGGAGGTGCCTTCCCCCTTTGGGACTCTTCCCTTCCTTGAACCCTAGGCGCATGGGCCTCTTGGGGCTGGTGCCCTTGGCCCATATAGGCCAAGGCGCACCCCCTACAGCCCATGTGCCCCCCCCCCCGGGGCAGGTGGTCCCACCCGATGGACCCCCAGGACCCTTCCGGTGGTCCCGGTACAATACCGGTGACCCCGAAACTTGTCCCGATGCCCGAAATAGCACTTCCTATATATAGTTATTTACCTCCGGACCATTCCGGAACTCCTCGTGACGTCCGGGATCTCATCCGGGACTCCGAACAACATTCGGGTTACTGCATATACATATCCCTACAACCCTAGTGTCACCGAACCTTAAGTGTGTAGACCCTACGGGTTCGGGAGACATGTAGACATGACCGAGACGACTCTCCGGCCAATAACCAACAGCGGGATATGGATACCCATGTTGGCTCCCACATGCTCCTCGATGATCTCATTGGATGAACCACGATGTCGAGGATGCAAGCAACCCCGCATACAATTCCCTTCGTCAATCGGTATGTTACTTGTCCGAGATCCGATCGTCGGTATCCTAATACCTTGTTCAATCTCGTTACCGGCAAGTCACTTTACTCGTACCATAATGCATGATCCCGTGACCAGACACTTGGTCACTTTGAGCTCATTATGATGATGCATTACCGAGTGGGCCCAGTGATACCTCTCCGTCATACGGAGTGACAAATCCCAGTCTTGATCCGTGTCAACCCAACAGACACTTTCGGAGATACCCGTAGTATACCTTTATAGTCACCCAGTTATGTTGTGACGTTTGGCACACCCAAAGCACTCCTACGGTATCCGGGAGTTACACGATCTCATGGTCTAAGGAAAAGATACTTGACATTGGAAAACTCTAGCAAACGAACTATACGATCTTATGCTATGTTTAGGATTGGGTCTTGTCCATCACATCATTCTCCTAATGATGTGATCTCATTATCAATGACATCCAATGTCCATAGTCAGGAAACCATGACTATCTGTTGATCAACGAGCTAGTCAACTAGAGGTTTACTAGGGACATGTTGGTGTCTATTATTCACACATGTATTACGATTTCCGGATAACACAATTATAGCATGAATAAAGACAATTATCATGAACAAGGAAATATAATAATAATGCTTTTATTATTGCCTCTAGGGCATATTTCCAACAGTTTGTTGAGTTGGCAGAGATCGAGATTAGGATTTGTCACTCCGATTGTCGGAGAAGTATCTCTGGGCCCTCTCAGTAATGCACATCACTATAAGCCTTGCAAGCAATGTGACTAATGAGTTAGTTGCGGGATGTTGCATTACGGAACGAGTAAAGAGACTTGCTGGTAACGATATTGAACTAGGTATGATGATACCGACGATCGAATCTCGGGCAAGTAACATACCGATGACAAAGGGACCAACGTATCTTGTTATGCGGTTTGACCGATAAAGATCTTTGTAGAATATGTAGGAGCCAATATGAGCATCAAGGTTCTGATATGGGTTATTGACCGGAGATGAGTCTCGGTCATGTCTACATAGTTCTCGAACCCGTAGGGTCCGCACGCTTAACGTTCAGTGACGATCGATATTATGAGTTTATGTGTTTTGATGTACCAAAGGTAGTTTGGAGTCCCGGATATGATCACGGACATGACGAGGAGTCTCGGAATGGTCAAGACATAAAGATCGATATATTGGGAGCCTATGTTTGGACATCGAAATGGTTCCGGATGAGTTTGGGCATTTACCGGAGTACCGGGAAGTTACCGGAACCCCCCGGGGAGTATATGGGCCTTATTGGGCCTTAGTGGAAAAGAAGAGAGGAAGGGAAAGGTGGAGGGCGCGCCCTGCTACCTCTTGAGCATGCATTGGTTTTCCCTTGAAGAGGAAAGGGTGATGCAGCAAAGTAGCGCAAGTATTTCCCTCAGTTTTTGAGAACCAAGGTATCAATCCAGTAGGAGACTACACGCAAGTCCCTCGTACCTGCACAAACAAATAAGAACGTTGCAACCAACGCGATAAAGGGGTTGTCAGTCCCTTCACGGCCACTTGCAAAAGTGAGATCTGATAAAGATAATAAGATAAATATTTTTGGTATTTCTGTTGTATAGATTGGAAAATAAAGATTGCAAAATAAAAGGCGGTGATACGTCCATTTTGCATCATGCGTTTATATCGATATTTATTGCATTATGGGATGTTATTACACATTATGTCACAATACTTATGCCTATTCTCCCTTGTTTTACAAGGTTTACATGAAGAGGGGGAATGCCAGCAGCTGGAATTCTGGGTTGGAAAAGGAGCAAATATTATAGACCTATTCCGCACATCTCCAAAAGTCCTGAAACATCACAGGAGCACGTTTCAGAATATATAAAAAATATTGGGCGAAAGAAGTACCAGAGGGGGACCACCCACCATACACGAGGGTTGGGGGCACGCCCTACCCCTGGGCACGCCCCCCTGCCTCGTGGGCCCCCTGGCAGCCCTCTGATGCCCATGTTTGGCTATATGGAGTCTTTCGTCGAGGAAAATATCATAAGCAAGCTCACGGGACGAAACTCCGCCGCCACGAGGTGGAACTTTGGCGGAACCAATCTAGGGCTCGGACGAAGCTGTTCTGCCGGGAAAACTACCCTCCGAGAGGGGGAAATCATCACCATTGTCGTCACCAACGATCCTCTCATCGGGAGGGGGTCAATCTCCATCAACATCTTCACCAGCACCATCTTATCTCAAACCCTAGTTCATCTCGTGTATCCAATCTTTGTATCAAAACCTCAGATTGGTACCTGTGGGTTGCTAGTAGTATTGATTACTCCTTGTAGTTGATGCTAGTTGGTTTACTTGGTGGAAGATCATATGTTCAGATCCATTATGCATATTAATACTACCCCTCTGATTATGAACATGAATATGATTTTCTGAGTAGTTATGTTTGTTCCTGAGGACATGGGAGAAGTCTTGCTATAAGTAGTCATGTGAATTTGGTATTCGTTCGATATTTTGATGAGATGTATGTTGTCTTCCCTCTAGTGGTGTCATGTGAACGTTGACTGCATGACACTTAACCATTATTTGGGACTAGAGGAAGGCATTGGGAAGTAATAAGTAGATGATGGGTTGCTAGAGTGGCAGAAGCTTAAACCCTAGTTTATGTGTTGCTTCGTAAGGGGCTGATTTGGATCCATATGTTTCATGCTATGGTTAGGTTTACCTTAATACTTCTGATGTAGTTGCGGATGCTTGCAATAGGGGTTAATCATAAGTGGGATGCTTGTCCAAGGAAGGGCAGTACCCAAGCACCGGTCCACCCACATATCAAATTATCAAAGTACCGAACGCGAATCATATGAGCGTGATGAAAACTAGCTTGACGTTAACTCCCATGTGTCCTCGGGAGCGCTTTACTTCATATAAGAGTTTGTCCAGGCCTGTCCTTTGCTACAAAAAGGACTGGGCCATCTTGCAGCATCTTATTTACTTTCATTACTTGTTACCCATTACCAATTACCCTATCACAAAACTATCTGTTACCAATAATTTCAGTGCTTGCAGAGAACAACTTACTGAAAACTGCTTATCATTTCCTTCTACTCCTCGTTGGGTTCGACACTCTTACTTATAGGAAGGACTATGATAGATCCCCTATACTTGTGGGTCATCAAGACTCTTTTCTGGCGCCGTTGCCAGGGAGTGAAGCGCCTTTGGTAGGTGGAATTTGGTAAGGAAAAATTTATATAGTGTGCTGAAATTTACTGTCACTTGTTACTATGGAACATAATCCTTTGAGGGGCTTGTTCGGGGTATCTTCACCCCGAGCAGTAGAGCAAATATTTTCTCCTCAACCTACTGAACCTACTGAAAATGTTTACTTTGAAATTCCTTCGGGTATGATAGAGAAACTGCTAGCTAATCCTTTTGCAGGAGATGGAACGTTGCATCCCGATTTACACTTAATCTATGTGGATGAAGTTTGTGGATTACTTAAGCTTGCAGGTATGCCCGAGGATGTTATCAACAATAAGGTTTTCCCTTTATCTTTGAAGGGAGATGCATTGACATGGTATAAGC
This sequence comes from Triticum aestivum, assembly GCF_018294505.1. Taxonomy (NCBI): domain Eukaryota; kingdom Viridiplantae; phylum Streptophyta; class Magnoliopsida; order Poales; family Poaceae; genus Triticum; species Triticum aestivum. Next base: position 15,959,932 of record NC_057803.1, read on the forward strand.
TATGTGATGATATGGGATCATGGGACTATAAGCGATTGAAATTGGAATTTCACCAGAAGTTTTATCATATGCATCTGGTTCATCGTGATCGTAATTATATATATAATTGTTTGCCTCACAAAGGAGAAAGCATCGCTCAAGCTTGGGGGGGATTAAGTCAATGTTATATTCATGCCCCAATCATGAGCTCTCAAAATAAATGATTATTCAAAAAAATTATGCTCGCCTTTCTCTCAGTAATCGCTCCATGCTCGATACTTCTTGTACTGGATCTTCTATGATGAAGACTATTGAATTCAAATGGGATTTATTAGAAAGAGTTAAACGCAACTCTGAAGATTGGGATCTCGACGAAGGTAAGGAGTTTGGTATAACACTTAAGTTTGATTGTGTTAAATCTTTTATGGATACCGATGCTTTCCGTGAATTTAGCACTAAACATGAACTTGACTCTGAGATAGTAGCTTCTTTCTGTGAATCATTTGCTACTCATGTTGATCTCCCTAAGGAGAAGTGGTTTAAATATAATCCTCCCATTGATGTAAAAGTAGTTGCACCTATTAAAGTTGAAGAAAAGACTATCACTTATAATGATCCTATTGTTCCTACTGCTTATGTTGAGAAACCACATTTCCCTGTTAAAATAAAGGATCATGCTAAAGCTTCAATTGTGGTTAACAAGAGCAATATTAAGACACCCAAACCCTTTGAGAAAATTAAAGTTGAACCTAATATTGCTATAGTTAATGATCTCTTGGCTGATAATATTGATGGGCGTGTTATTTACTTCTGTGACGAGACTGCTAGAATTGCTAGACCTGATACTAAAAATAAACACCTAAGTTTGATTATGTTACGTCTTTTATGGATACCGATGCTTTCTGTGAATTTGGCACTAAATATGGACTTAACTCTGAGATAGTAGCTTCTTTCTATGAATCCTTTGCTACCCATGTTGATCTCCCTCAGGAGAAGTGGTTTAAATATAACCCTCCCATTGAAGTAAAAGTAGTTTCACCTGTTAAAGTTGAAGAAAAGACTATCACTTATAATGATTCTGTTGTTCCTACTACTTATATTGAGAAACCACATTTCCCTGTTAGAATAAAGGATCATGCTAAAGCTTCAACTATGGTTCGTAAGAGTAATACTAGAACACCTACACCCTCTGAGCAAATTAAAGTTGAACCTAGTGTTGCTATGGTTAAAGATCTCTTGGCCGATAATATTGATGGGCATGTTATTTACTTCTGTGATGAAGCTGCTAGAATTGCTAGACCTGATACTAAAAATAAACATAGACCTGTTGTAGGCATGCCTGTTATTTCTGTTAAAATAGGATATCATTGCTATCATGGCTTATGTGATATGGGTGCTAGTGCAAGTGCAATACCTCATTCCTTATACAAAGAAATTATGCATGATATTGCACCTACTGAGTTAGAGGAAATTGATGTTACAATTAAGCTTGCCAATAGAGATACTATTTCACCAGTTGGGATTGTTAGAGATGTTGAAGTCTTGTGTGGGAAAGTTAAATATCTTGCTGATTTTCTTGTTCTTGGTTCCCCACAAGATGACTTTTGTCCCATTATATTTGGTAGACCCTTCTTGAATACTGTTAATGCCCAGATAGACTGCAAAAGGGATGTTGTTACTATTGGTTTAGGGGATATGTCTCATGAGTTTAATTTTGCTAAATTTTGTAGACAACCCCATGATAAAGAATTGCCTAGTAAAGATGAAATTATTGGTCTTGCTTCTATTGACGTGCCTCCTAGTGATCCTTTAGAACAATATTTGCTAGACCATGAAAATGATATGTTTATGAATGAAAGAAGGGAAATAGATGAAGTATTCTTTAAACAGGGACCTATTTTGAAACACAACTTGCCTGTTGAAATCCTAGGGGATCCTCCTCCTCCGAAGGGTGATCCCGTGTTTGAGCTTAAACCTTCACCTGATACTCTTAAATATGCTTATCTTGATGAGAAAGAGATATATCCTATTATTATTAGTGCTAACCTTTCAGAGCATGAAGAAAAGAAATTATTGAAAACTCTGAACGAGCACCGTGTTGCTATTGGATATGCTCTTGATGATCTTAAGGGCATTAGTCCCACTCTATGTCAGCACAAAATAAAATTGGAGAAAGACGCTAAGCCGGTTGTTGATCATCAACAACCGTTAAATCCTAAAATGAAAGAAGTGGTAAGAAAAGAAATACTAAAGCTTCTGGAGGCAGGTATAATTTATCCCGTTGCTGATAGTCAGTGGGTAAGTCCTGTCCATTGTGTCCCTAAGAAGGGAGGTATTACTATTGTTCCTAATGATAAAGATGAATTGATCCCACAAAGAATTATTACAGGTTATAGAATGGTAATTGATTTCCGCAAATTAAATAAAGCTACTAAAAAGGATCATTACCCGTTACCTTTTATTGATCAAATGCTAGAAAGATTATCCAAACATACACATTTTTGCTTTCTATATGGTTATTCTGGTTTCTCTCAAATACCTTTGTCAAAAGAGGATCAAGAAAAGATGACTTTTACTTGCCCTTTCGGTACCTTTGCTTATAGACGTATGCCTTTTTGTTTATGCAATGCACCTGGTACTTTTGGAAGATGTATGACTGCTATATTCTCTGACTTTTGTGAAAAGATTGTTGAGGTTTTCATGGATGATTTCTCCGTTTATGGAACTTCTTTTGATGATTTCTTAAGCAACCTTGATCGAGTTTTGCAGAGATGTGAAGAAACTAATCTTGTCTTGAATTGGGAGAAGTGCCACTTTATGGTTAATGAAGGTATTGTCTTAGGGCATAAAATTTCTGAAAGAGGTATTGAAGTTGATAAAGCTAAAGTTGATGCTATTGAAAAGATGTCGTGTCCTAAGGATATTAAAGGTATAAGAAGTTTGCTTGGTCATGCCGGTTTTTATAGGAGGTTCATTAAGGACTTCTCTAAAATTTCCAGGCCTCTGACTAATCTCTTACAAAAAGATGTTCCTTTTGTCTTTGATGATGATTGTGTAGAAGCATTTGAAATACTTAAGAAATCTTTAATTTCTGCACCTATTGTTCAGCCACCTGATTGGAATTTACCATTTGAAATTACGCGTGATGCTAGTGATTATGTTGTAGGGGCTGTTCTAGGACAAAGAGTTGCTAAGAAATTAAATATTATCCAATATGCTAGTAAAACTCTAGACAGTGCCCAAAGAAATTATGCTACTACTGAGAAAGAATTTTTAGCATTTGTATTTGCTTGTGATAACTTCAGACCTTATATTGTTGATTCCAAAGTAACTATTCACACCAATCATGCTGCTATTAAATATCTTATGGAAAAAAAGATGTTAAACCTAGACTTATTAGATGGGTTCTCTTGCTACAAGAATTTGATTTGCATATTATTGATAGAAAGGGAGCTAAGAACCCCGTTACAGACAACTTGTCTAGGTTAGAGAATGTTCTTGATGACCCACTACCTATTGATGATAGCTTTTCTGATGAACAATTAGCTATAATAAATGCTTCTCGTACTGCTCCATGGTATGCTGATTGTGCTAATTACATTGTTGCTAATTTTATACCACCTAGTTTCACATACCAACAAAAGAAAAAGTTCTTCTATGATTTGATACATTACTTCTGGGATGATCCACATCTTTATAAAGAAGGAGTAGATGGTGTTATTAGACATTGTGTACCTGAGCATGAACAGGAATAGATCCTACGCAAGTGTCACTCCGAGGCTTATGGAGGACTCCATGCTGGAGATAGAAATGCACATAAGGTATTGCAATCCGGTTTTTATTGGCCTACTCTTTTCAAGGATGCTCGTAAGTTTGTGTTGTCTTGTGATGAATGTCAAAAAATTGGTAATATTAGTAGACGTCAAGAAATGCCTATGAATTATTCACTTGTTATTGAACCATTTGATGTTTGGGGCTTTGATTATATGGGACCGTTTCCTTCCTCTAATGGGTATACTCATATTTTAGTTGCTGTTGATTACGTTACTAAGTGGGTAGAAGCTACTCCAAGTAGTAGTGTTGATCATAACACCTCTATTAAGATGCTTAAAGAAGTTAATTTTTCCGAGGATTGGAGTCCCTAGATATTTAATGACTAATGGTGGTTCACATTTTATTCATGGTGCTTTTCGTAAAATGCTTGCTAAGTATGATGTTAATCATAGAATTGCATCTCCTTATCACCCACAGTCTATTGGTCAAGTAGAATTGAGTAATAGAGAGCTTAAATTAAATTTGCAAAAGACTGTTAATAGATCTAGGAATAATTGGTCCAAGAAACTTGATGATGCATTATGGGCCTATAGAACTGCGTACAAAAATCCTATGGGTATGTCTCAGTATAAGATGGTTTATGGAAAATCATGTCACTTACCTCTCGAACTAGAACATAAGGCATATTGGGCCATTAAAGAGCTCAACTATGACATCAAACTTGCCAGTGAGAAGAGGCTTTTTTACATTAGCTCACTTGATGAATGGAGAACCCAGGCTTATGCAAATGTCAAACTGTTTAAAGAGAAAGTTAAAAGATGGCATGATAAAAGGATACAAAAGTGCGAGTTTAATGTAGGTGATTATGTATTGCTATACAACTCTCGTTTAAGATTTTTTGTAGGCAAACTCCTCTCTAACTGGGAAGGTCCTTACGTCATCGAGGAGGTCTATCATTCTAGTGCCATAAAACTCAACAACTTCGAAGGCACAAATCCGAGGGTGGTGAACGGTCAAAGAATCAAACATTATATCTCAAGTAATCCCATAGATGTTGAAACTAATATTATTGAAACCATAACCCTGGAGGAATACATAAGGGACACTTTCTAGAATGTTTCAGACTCAGAAAAGGAATAGGTACGTGGTACGGTAAGTAAACCGACTCCAAAATAGTTGTAATGGCAATTTTTCTCCGTTTTGGAATATTTAAGAAAATAGGAAAATAAGAAGCAGTCTGAAAGGACACGAGGCTTCCACGAGGGTGGAGGGCGCGCCCTACACCCCTGGGCACGCCCCCTGCCTCGTGGGCACCTCGTGTGCCCTCCGGACTTTGTTTTCTTGCATGATACTTCTTTTGGTCGGTAAAAATGCATTATAAAATCTCCTGAAGGTTTTGACCACCATACCACGCAAATATCTTATGTATTTGTTTCGAGCTATTTCTTTGATAGATCTAGATCACCATGACGTCTTCAAGCGCCCCCAAGGACAAGTTCTTCGAGAAGGTCATCAACCCTTACCTCGCGGAGGTGCTGCAACACCCTCAAACCATTGAGATGCGTGAGGGGTTGTTGCACATCCGCGATGCCGAGGGACCAAGGAGGACCGGAAGCGTGGAGGCAAGACTCGAAGCAATGGAGCAACAAGTTTTCAAGTGCCAAGAGATGGTGGAACATGGACTCGACACCAACCACCTAATGATCACGGAGTTCACCAACACCACCAAGCTAGATGCCATGAACATCGGGGAGACCATCTTCAAGCTTCACGAGAAAATCGAGCATCTCCAAGCCCAGATCTATGACCTGCAAAACCAAAACTGTGAGTATGAATATAGATTCAAGAGGATGAGTTTGGCTGCAGATTTGAGGATCCCAGAGACTCGATCATCCTTCTATGATGGTGAGCCTATGCCCTGGAAGATGGACGACAAGCCTACATCATCAACAACTCCATCATCACTACCTCCGAGGAAGGAGACATAAACACATAGGTATGGGAACTCCCCTTGGCAACTGCCAAGATTGGGGGAGTGCCCCGGTATCATATCACCATCACACCTTTATCTTTACCATTTTTTTAGTTCAATCCTTTTGGTAATATCTTGATCTAGTAGAATAAAGTTTTAGTATGATCTAGTTTTGAGTTTTGCTTTATGATCCTTCTATGTAATCGAGTCCGTGAGCCATATATAATAAATATTAGTGTTGAGTCAAGGGCTTGATTATCTTGCTATGATCCTGAGGGAATAAAATAAAAGAGTGAGAATAAAAAGAAATAAAGAGATCATATGTGTCTTATGGAGAGTAATTACTTCACATACAAAGAGTATGATGAATAAAAGTTGTTAAGAGTTGACAAACATAGTTTTGGTCATCGTTGCAATTAATAGGAAGTAATAAAGAAAGAGAGGTTTTCACATATAAATATACTATCTTGGACATCTTTTATGATTGTGAGCACTCATTAAAATGTGACATGCTAAAGAGTTGACGTCGGACAAGGAAGACAATGTAATGGGTTATGATTTCTTACATCTGAAACAAATTATAGTGTCATGGATCATCCAACATGTTGAGCTTGCCTTTCCCTATGCTAGCCAAATTCTTTGACAAGTAGAAATACTACTTGTGCTTCCAAATATCCTTAAACCCAGTTTTTCAATGAGAGTCCACCATATCTACCTATGGATTGAATAAGATCCTTCAAGTAAGTTGTCATCGTTGCAAGCAATAAAAATTGCTCTCTAAATATGTATGATTTATTGGTGTGGAGAAAATAAGCTTTATACGATCTTGTGATGTGGAAGAAATAAAAGCGACGGACTGCATAATAAAGGTCCATATCACAAGTGGCAATATAAAGTGACGTTCTTTCACATTAAGATTTTGTGCATCCAACCATAAAAGCACATGACAACCTCTGCTTCCCTCTGCGAAGGGCCTATCCTTTATTCTTGTCTTATACTTCATACAAGAGTCATGGTGATCTTCACCTTTCCTTTTTACATTTTATCCTTTGGCAAGCGCAATGTGTTGGAAATATCCTGATATATATAGCTAATTGGATGTAAGTTTTCATGAACTATTATTGTTGACATTACCCTTGAGGTAAAAGGTTGGGAGGCAAAACTATAGGCCCTATATTTCTCTCTGTCCGATTAAAACTTCATACCCAAAAATATTGCGTGAGTGTTAGCAATTGTGAAAGACTAAATGATAGTTGGGTATGTGGACTTGCTGAAAATCTCTTATATTGACTCTTTCCGATGTTATGATAAATTGCAATTTCTTCAATGACTGAGATTTTAGTTTGTTAGTTTTCAATCAAGTTTATGATTCATACTTGAAACTGTGAATGAATTGTTACTTTAGCACAACAAATCATATAACAATATATATGTTGATGTTCTAAGAATGATCATGATGCCCTCATGTCCGTATTATATTTTATCGACACCTCTATCTCTAAACATGTGGACATATTTTCGATTTCGGCTTTCGCTTGAGGACAAGCGAGGTCTAAGCTTGGGGGAGTTGATACGTCAATTTTGCATCATGTTTTTATATCGATATTTATTGCATTATGGGCTGTTATTACACATTATGTCACAACACTTATGCCTATTCTCCATTATTTTACAAGGTTTACAAGAAGAGGGGGAATACCGGCAGCTTGAATTCTGGGCTGGAAAAGGAGCAAATATTAGAGACCTATTCTTCACATCTCCAAAAGTCTTGAAACTTCACGGGAGCACATTTCAGAATATATAAAAAATATTGGGCGAAGAAGTACCAGAGGGGGGCCACCCACCATCCACGAGGGTGGGGGCGCGCCCTACCCCCCTGGGCGCGTCCCCTGCCTCGTGGGCCCCCTGGTAGCCCTCTGATGTCCATCTTTGGCTATATGGAGTCTTTCGTCGAGAAAAAATCATAAGCAATCTCACGGGATGAAAATCAGCCGCCACGAGGCGGAACCTTGGCAGAACCAATCTAGGGCTCCGGCGGAGCTGTTCTGCCGGGGAAACTCCCCTCCGGGAGGGGGAAATCATCACCATCGTCATCACCAACGATCCTCTCATCGGGAGGGGTCAATCTCCATCAACATCTTCACCATCACCATCTTATCTCAAACCCTAGTTCATATCGTGTATCCAGTCTTTGTATCAAAACCTCAGATTGGTACCTGTGGGTTGCTAGTAGTATTGATTACTCCTTGTAGTTGATGCTAGTTGGTTTACTTGGTGGAAGATCATATGTTCAGATCCATTATGCATATTAATACCCCTCTGATTATGAACATGAATATGATTTGTGAGTAGTTACGTTTGTTCCTGAGGACATGGGAGAAGTCTTGCTATAAGTAGTTATGTGAATTTGGTATTCGTTCGATATTTTGATGAGATGTATATTGTCTTTCCTCTAGTGGTGTGATACGTCTCCAACATATCTATAATTTTTTATTGTTCCATGCTATTATATTATCTGTTTTGGATGTTTATATTATGGGCTTTATTAAACACTTTTATATTATTTTTAGGACTAACCTATTAACCTAGAGCCCAGTGCCAGTTTTTGTTTTTTTCCTTGTTTTAGAGTATCGCAGAAAAGGAAAATCAAACGGAGTCCAATTGACCTGAAACTTCACGGGACTTATTTTTGGACCAGAAGAAGCCCACGGAGTATCGGAGTTGGACCAGAAGAGTCCCGGGCTGCCCACGAGGGTGGGGGGCGCGCCCCCCTGCCTTGTGGACAGCCCAAAGGTCCACCAACGTACTTCTTCCTCCCATATACACCCATATACCCTAAAAACTTTAGAGAACACAATAGATCGGGAGTTCCACCGCCAGAATCCTCCGTAGCCACCGAAAACCAATCTAGACCCGTTCCAGCATCCTGCCGGAGGGGGAATCCCTCTCCGGTGGCCATCTTCATCATCCCGGTGCTCTCCATGACGAGGAGGGAGTAGTTCTCCCTCAGGGCTGAGGGTATGTACTAGTAGCTATGTGTTTGATCTCTCTCTCTCTCTCGTGTTCTTGAGGTGGTACGATCTCTGTCGTGGAATTGTCACGGCAGATGTCCTTAGTGTCAGGACTTAGTCGTGAGGCCAACGCATCTATGTGGTAGCTTGAGAGGGGTTGAGCGGGACAAGAGACGCGATGTTTTACCCAGGTTCGGCCCCCCACGGTGGAGGTAAAAGCCTACATCCTGCTTCATTGATATTGATGATCATGATCACGGTTACAAGAGTGCTCTATCTCGAGAGCTATTGTCTAGACCTAACTTGTCCAACTTGTGGAACTTGTGAATATTGCTCCCCTTGGGGTGCCCTGCCCCTCCTTATATATGTTGAAGGGGCGGGTTACATGTAGAGTCCTATTAGGATTAGGACTAGTCTATCTTAATACAAACCAGATACAAGTCCAGGTCTTAACTACTGGTAAGATAAATGTTCCTCATGCCTTTCCTCTTAAACCATCCTACCATTAACATAAATCGGCCTGCTGGGCCTTGGGCCTTGTCATCCATCTGGAACACGCGCCGGGTCACCAATGAGTCTTCAGGCTCGTGAATCGTCATACTAGTGAACCGGCAGACACGTAAGTCGCCAATCCTTTGGCGGTTTACCAATGAAACACCTAGTCCGGCCGGGTTATACTTCCGGCCGGTTTACGCCGCGGGGTATATCCCCGACATTAGCCCCCAAGTTTAGCTTGGATTTATCCATGGTAAACTTATGCTGCAAAATAAACACAAGAACAAATTTGACAGGTTGTGCTCCGTGTTAAGAATTCTTGTAAACCGGTACCTGATCACCCTTAAGTCCTTGTTATTTCCTCCTTCTGGGAAGTCCGGGTCAACATACCAGCTTCATAATCAATTTGCCGACATTGGTTTGTCACAGAGAAATATTGTGAAGAATAACTCCGTTGACTCAGCTCCCAAAGCACCGGTTTAAGAAATATGGGTCTTGAAATACTTATCTGATATTCAGCCGGTTTGAAGATGTAAAACTTACTGGTTTAATATTACCAAAATGGCCGGTTTATAAATATTGATGGCACCGGGTCATAATTGTTGTCGACACCGGGTCATGTAATTGATCTTCCTGATTTTCTCAAAACTGATAAAATGAAGATGTTCCTCCTTTATATGCATAATACCTGTAGCCCCCAAGTCTTAAGAGGAGAACATAGTGACAACTTAAGACTTGCTCCAATAAGTGTTTCAATCTTGAAGAAATCCGGTTTGTTCATCTCAATCATATAAACTGAATACTCCATATATGTAGCCCCCAAGTACCGGGTTGTCATGCTTGCAGCAACCTGGAACTTGTAATTGCTTATAAAAACTTCAATCAGTGTAACCCCCAAGGGCCGGGTCATTATGTAATAATGAGCAGGGACTTTGTAAATATAAGCATGTAGATTTTAGCAGTGATGTGTAGCCCCCAAGGGCCGGCTTAGTAAGATAATATTGAACCGGGACTTGATATATACTTCAATGAAAATAACATCTTATAATGTAGCTTCCATCGCAGGGCTTGAACCCACGTCCACAAGGTTAAGAGCTTTGTGCTTTACCAACTGAGCAATGGATCCTTCAATATTATGGACGAAAACTTGTGTACCTTGAATTGTTGACCGGAGCAATTGGTAGCCCCCAAGGGCCGGCTCATTATAATATGATGAGTCGGGTCTTCAATAAGACTAGTAAAAATGACTTTGCATTAGCCCCCAAGTGTCATGGTGCATGCTTGCAGCGACATTAGACTTGCATGTAATCTCAATTTGAATAATGTAGCCCCCAAGTGCCGGGTCGTAAGCCTGCAGCGACTCGGGACTATTCTTTCCATTGTAGAATAAATCATATCCTTTGATAAAATAATAGCCATTGCGCTAAAGCGACTTTGAAAACCTCAATAATACCGGTTATTAATGATCATAATAAAATCCAGCCATGTTGGCTATTCAAGATAATATAATCCGGTATGAAAACCTTATTCATTCAATATCATAATGAAAATTCAGCCAAGTTTGGCTATTTGAATAATATAACCCAATAAGCGCATGATTCCAATGGCGCAATCCAAATATATACTGGCGACTTATAGTCCAAAGCCAGGCCGGTTTAATAAACACCGGACAATTTCTCATCATAGACAGGCGATTTATCGTCTTAAAGCCAGGCCGGTTTAAGAAACACCAGATAATTTATCATCCTACTGGCGACATATAGTCGAAAGCTAGGCCAGTTTAATAAACAACGGTGACTTATAATCATGCTTTATTCAACCTGTTTCTGCATACAACAAGTTTAAAATGTCCTGGCAGTTTACCGCCGGACGGGTCATAATGCCCAACATATAACCTGGGTTTATAACCAAGGCTGCACTTTAAGAATAATCAAATATGAAATATATCATACCTGTGACATTGAATCACATCGTTAATTTACCAATTTTTTGTAGTAAGGGTGATAACCCGAATCTTGAGTACTGATAACTCTTTCCATATTGTGCCGGTTTATGATAAAACCGTACCGGGTTGTGATAAACACCGGTTTAACCACATATAATACTGGCAACTCGTAGTTAAACCAGACCGGGCTGATAGTCTGTAGCGACCAGACCTCAAACAGTCTGATCTCTGTGCTCCGGTGTCATCCCTGGATCAGTAATGCTGACACCACACAGTACTCGGAGGATTTATAGCAGAGTAGCAATCACACACTTATTACATCGAGTGTCTCAAAAGAGAACTTATTACAATAAATATGGCTTAAGGCCATCTAATAACGATAACAGCGGAAGGCTTGGAAGATAAGTGAGTCCATCAACTCCAACGGCATCACTGAGTATAGAACCACGACCTAAAAACTCCTTAATCGTCGTCTGAAAAGTCTGCAACATTAACGTTGCAGCCCGAAAACAGGTCAGCACATGGAATATGCTGGCAACATAACACATAGAGAGTAATGGGATGCAACAGCTATACTATATGCATATTTGGCTGGTGGAAAGCTCTATGGTTACAGTTTTTGTGTAAAGCCAATTTTTCCCTACTTTAAAGGAATAAAATTAATTACTATCATGGTGGTTGTGAAACATTGAGAATGGTTGACAGCATTCTCAATCCCAATTAAAGTAACATCATTAAAACCCAACAAAATTAATTTTAGAGTAACACGTTGAGATTCACATGATAATCCAGGTACTAGATACTCAAGATGTCCATAACCGGGGACACGGCTAACCATGATTAGTTTGTTACACTCTGCAGAGGTTTGCGCACTTTTCCCCACAAGACTCGATCGCCTCCGTTTGGTTTCTCGCACTACAGGGTGTTTGAGAAACGGATGACCGAGACATAGTCTTTCAGAAGCGCTAGTACCTTACGATCGGGTAGACCGTACCACCTACATCCCCTACATCTGCTAGTCTACCACTGTAAGAGTTCGCACAACTTAGTCAACTATGCCAGAGCCCATAATGGCTTGTGGCTGCACATGGAAGTTTCTAGTATGAAAAATCTCATGATCCCTTTGAGCCTGGGTGGCGGTCCAAAAGAAAACAGGCAAGTCCTGGAAACTCCAGGTGCCTCAATCCACCCAGATGTGTGTTAGGTTGCCACCTTAGATAAACCATTAATTAACAATCTCACATCTGTCATGGATATCACTCACCCAATCCACGTCTACTAGCATAGCATGGCATAATAAGCAAACGTAGAAGTAACTCCCAAAGGTTTGATAATAAACAGGTAATAGGTACTACCTCATCTACTTCCCATCCCACAATTTAATTAGATCCTAATCATGCAATGTGTGAGGATTGATCTAATGCAAAAAAAACTGGTTTGTAGAAAAGGTATGATCAAAGTGTTACTTGCCTTGCTGATGATCCGCGAAACCTAGAGATTCAAAGTAACAGGCGGCGCACTCCGGGTATTCTATCGCAGACAAACAACAAGCATACAATAAGTACTCATCTAATGCACAGGTAAAACTCAAATAGGAGATCTAACCAGAAAGTTCAACTTAAGAACCCTGGTTTGCAAAAGAATCAAATCGAACGAAGCAAAAGAAATCAAACGGCGAAAGAAAACAACTTCGTTCTAGTAATCTGGATCTAGGGCAAATTTTACAGTAGTAAAAACTTGTTTAAGTTGATTATTCGGAAAGAGGGTTTCGAGACGAAACTCCAGGCGCTTGAATCGCCTGATTCCGATAAACGAGCGAAAAGTTATACTAAAACGAAAATCGGATCAGAAATCGCGATCAGAAAATAACCGCGAAAAATCCGACGAAAAAGAAAAACAATGAACAGTTTTTTTTTAAAACAGCACGGAAAACGAGGCGGCGGCAAACCTCGAGCGGCGCGCTGCTCCGGCGAGTCGGCGGCGGCGGCTGGAGGCGGCGGCTAGGGTTAGGGCAGGGGCGGCAGCGGTTGGCGGTTGGGCTTTCGGGCCCCGGGGCGGCGGCTTATATAGCCTCAGCCGGCGGTGTCCTGGCCGAGTACGGCCCAAAGTCGGTTCCGCGCGTTTTTTTTAAATAATTCCGCTCGAAAGAAAAATAAAAATAAATACTAAACGGACTCCAAAAATCACGAAATAAATTTTCCCGGGTTCCTAAAATCAAGCCCGATAAAGTGAACATTTATCTGGGCCCAAACTACAACTTTGAAAAACGCATATTTTTCCTAAATTCAAATAAAAATACCAAAAAACTCCAAAATAAAACTTATTTGATTTTTTATTAAATCCTCAATATTTCTATATTTTGGGAAAGTCATTTTATTCCCTCTCTCATATTTTTGTAATAGAAATAATTGATGATAAAATAAATAAAATCAAATGATCCTGTGTACATAATTTGAGAAAACTCAAATATGTAAATAACGAAATCCCCAACTCTCTCCGTGGGTCCTTGAGTTGCTTAGGATTTTCTAGGATCAAAACCAAAAGCAAAATAAAATATGATATGCATGATGACCTAATGTATAACATTCCAAATTGAAAATTTGGGATGTTACAAACCTACCCCCTTAAGGTGAATCTCGCCCTCGAGATTCGGGTTGGCTAGAAAATAGGTGAGGGTGGTCCTTGAGCAAATCTTCCTCTCGCTCCCAGGTGGCTTCATCCTCCGTGTGGTGGCTCCACTGAACTTTGCAAAACTTGATAACTTTGCTGCGGGTAACTCGGCTGGCAAACTCAAGAATCTTGACTGGTTTCTCCTCATAGGTCAAATTGTTGTCCAACTGAATTGCTTCCAATGGCACTGTGTCTTTCAAAGGTATGTCAGCCATCTCCGCGTGACACTTCTTCAACTGAGAAACGTGAAACACGTCATGAACTCCTGTTAATCCTTCTGGCAATTCCAACTTGTAAGCCACTTCTCCCATACGCTCCAAAACTCGATATGGTCCTACAAATCGTGCCGCTAACTTCCCCTTAACTCCAAAGCGCTTAATCCCTCGAAGTGGGAATACTCGAAGATAAGCTCTACCTCCGACTTCATAAACTGTCTCCTTGCGTTTAGAATCTGCGTAGCTCTTCTGCCTGGACTGGGCTACCTTGAGCCTATCGCGAATCAACTTCACCTTCTGTTCAGACTCCTTAATCAAATCTGGTCCAAACAACTAGCGGTCTCCAACTTCGTCCCATGACAACGGTGTCCTGCACCTCCTTCCGTACAAAGCTTCGAAAGGGGACATCTTCAAACTGGTTTGATAGCTATTATTGTAAGAGAACTCTGCATATGGCAAATTATCGTCCCAACTAGATCCATAATCTAGCACACAAGCTCTCAACATATCCTCCAAAATCTGATTGACTCTCTCAGTCTGTCCATCTGTCTGTGGATGAAAAGCTGTACTAAATTCTAGCCTAGTACCCAAAGTCTCATGCAACTGCTTCCAGAACTTTGAGGTAAACTGGGTTCCTCTATCTGATACGATGCTCCTCGGAACTCCATGCAAACATACGATCCTGGTCATGTATATCTTTGCCAACTTAGCACTGGTGTAGGTGGTCTTTACTAGGATGAAATGAGCTACCTTCGTCAATCGATCAACTACGACCCAAATCGAGTCATAGCCTGAACGAGTCCTTGGTAATCCCGTGATAAAATCCATGCCTAGCTTATCCCACTTCCATTCGGGTATCGGCAATGGTTGCAACAATCCTGCTGGCTTCTGTTGCTCTGCCTTTACTCTCTGACATACGTCACAAACTGCTACATACTCTGCAATATCCTTTTTCATTTCGGTCCACCAGAAAATATCCTTTAAATCCAAATACATGTTGGTATTTCCTAGGTGAATCGAATACGGTGAATCATGTGCCTCTTGCAGAATCAACTTTGTGATCTCCGGGTCATTGGGCACGTAAACATGGTCTTCAAACCATAGGGTGTCGTGCTCATCCTCACGAAATCCTTTAGCTTTTCCCTTGCTCAGTTTCTCCTTTATAGCGGCAATCTCTTTGTCAGTTTTCTGAGCTTCTCTGATTCTATCCATCAAAGTTGATTGAATTTCCAATGCTGCCACATAACCCTCTCGGAACTATTTCTAAACATAGCTCACGAAGATTTTCTGCTAACTCCTTGGGTATTTCTTCCGTCATTAACGTATTGACATGGCTCTTGCGGCTTAATGCATCAACTACTACATTAGCTTTTCCGGGATGGTAATGTAATTTCATATCATAATCCTTGATGAGCTCCAACCATCTCCTTTGTCTGAGGTTCAACTCCTTCTGCGTGAAAATGTACTTCAGACTCTTATGATCCGTGTACACCTCACAATGATTTCCAATGAGGAAATGTCTCCATGTCTTCAATGCATGCACTACGGCTGCTAACTCCAAATCATGCGTAGCATAATTCAATTCGTGAGGCTTCAGTTGTCGTGAAGCATACGAAACAACTCTCCCTTCCTGCATAAGCACTGCTCCAAGTCCTCGACGTGAAGCGTCGCAATACACCTCATAATCCTTGGTTTGATCTGGCAAAATCAACACTGGTGAGGTAACCAAGCGTTTCTTCAACTCCTGGAAACTAGCCTCACACTCCTCAGTCCATTTGAACTTAGTATCCTTCTTCAACAACTCCGTCATAGGCTTCGCAATCCTTGAGAAATTCTCAATAAATCTCCGGTAGTATCCTGCGAGTCCAAGAAAACTCCGGATCTCTCCAACTGTTGTTGGTGCTTCCCACTTGGTCACGGTTTCAACTTTAGCGGGATCTACTGCTATACCTTCTCCAGATATAACATGTCCGAGGAATCCTACTTCCTTCAACCAAAACTCACATTTGCTGAACTTGGCATATAATTGATGTTCTCTGAGCTTTCCAAGTGCCAAACGCAAATGCTCCTTATGCTCCTCTTCATTCTTCGAATATACCAGGATATCATCAATGAACACTACGACGAACTTATCCAAAAACTCCATAAACACTTTGTTCATCATGTTCATAAAATAGGCAGGCGCATTAGTCAGTCCAAATGACATAATGGTATACTCATACAGCCCATACCTTGTGGTGAATGCTGTCTTAGGTATGTCCTGCTCTCGAATCCTCAACTAGTGGTATCCTGATCGCAAATCGATCTTGGAAAACACTTTAGCTCCTTGCAATCGATCAAACAGATCATTGATCATTGGTAGAGGGTACTTGTTCTTGATTTTTACTTCATTCAATCCTTGATAGTCAACAACCATCCTTAACGATCCATCCTTCTTCGCTACTAGAAGTACTGGCGATCCCCAAGGCGAAGAACTTGGGCGAATATATCCCTTATCCAGTAACTCCTTAATCTGCTTCTTAATTTCCACCAAATCCTTTGCTGGCATCCTATATGGTCTCTTCGATATTGGCCCAGTGCCTGGCAAAAGCTCAATCAAAAACTCAATGTCTCTATCCAGTGGCATGCCTGGCAACTCTTCGGGAAATACATCAGGAAAATCCTTTACCACTGGTACTTCCTCCTGCACAACTCCTGATAAGGAATTTACTTGTGTCCTCTTTGGTACATGCCGGGATACATACTTGATCCTTCTCCCTTCTGGTGTGGTAAGCAATATTGACTTACTAGCACACTCAATATTCCCTTCATACTTTGATAACCAATCCATGCCTAATATCACATCCAATCCTTGAGATTCCAATACTATTAGGTCTGAGGGAAAAACATAGTTACCAATCCTTAATGGTAATCGATCACACCATAGACTTGCCACATACTCTGCTCCTGGCGAGGTTACTAACATGGGTGACCTAAGGGCTTGGGTTGGTAGGTTATACTTATCCACAAATCCCCTTGATATGTATGAATGCGATGCACCAGTATCAAAAAGAACGAGTGCAGTAAATGACTTAACCAAAAACTTACCTATTACTGCATCGGTCTGAGCTTCAACCTCCTCCACATTAACGTGGTTCACCTGTCCCCTGTTGAAAGGGTTCGGCTTCTTTCCAGAGCTTCCATTGCCGTTTTGGCCTTCAGGACATTCATTTGCATAGTGTCCTGGCTTCGAACACTTATAGCAAGTGACGTGGCTCAAGTCCTTCTTGGCTGGGGTTGATGGGGTGCTGCGGTTCTGTCCGTTGCTTCCTCCATTCCCATTTCCATTCTTGGTGCCATTGTGATTGTGTGAGCTACCTACTCCATGGGTATGTTGAAAATGTCCTCCCGGCCTAGGGGTAAAACGAGGCTTCTGCTGAGCTCCTGAATTATATTTTCCTTGTCCATACTTCCTCTTGCGGTTCTCAATTTGCTGTTGCTTCCCTTCAATCATAAGAGCACGATCTACCAACTCCTGATAGTTGTTGAAGGTGGCTACCATCAACTGCATACTCAACTCATCATTCAATCCTTCCAGGAATTTCTCCTGCTTAGCTGCATCCGTAGCAACGTCATCTGGGGCATAACGTGCTAGCTTACTAAACTCCTCCACATACTGGCCAACTGTCCATCCTCCTTGGCGTAAGTTACGAAACTCACGCTTCTTCATGGCCATTGCTCCTGCTGAAACATGGGCAGTACGAAAAGCCTGCTGAAACTGGTCCCATGTGACAGTGTCGACTGGGAAGGTGGTTGTGAAATTCTCCCACCAAGATGTTGCGGGTCCTTCTAACTGATGTGCGGCAAACTTAACCTTCTCCACATCTGTGCATCCTGCTGTGGTCAACTCCCTAGCTATCTTGCGGAGCCAATCATCTGCTACTATCGGCTCGGTGCTACTGGAAAACACCGGCAGATTCAGCCTAAGAAAATGGGCTAAGTGGTCAATAGGTGGTGGTGGTGGTGGTGGTGGGTTATTGTTCCCCTGATTCTGATTCTGAACTAGCAACTGCATCAAGGTGTTCTGCTGCTGGATCAACTAGGTGAGCTCCGGCGGAAAGGCAAATCCGTGGTCACGTCTCGGAGGCATCTGAAGGTTTAGAAAAGATGAGGTATAAGAATAGAGGGGGTCTAAAGAGAAAACACTACCCATATGCACATGAGGCAAAAGCACACAATTCACTTCAATCAATCAAACAAGGACATACAATCGATCTAGCTATCGCAAAAGTGCTCGGACTACTATATTTATATGGTGGACTACTACTACTGATGAGGTGGTCTACTAGAAATATTCTACGGTTGTAGACTCCATGATATCTGCTCCTGCTTCATCCACATAGTCATCATCGCTACTATCTTGTTCCGAGTCGGTGCCGTCAATGATGATGTAGTCTTCCGGGCTAATCTCTTTGGGTTCTTCGTCTTCATCTACTAGTGTCGGGCCTCCCATAAATATTCCAATCTTCTTGATCAGATCGTCATTCTTCTCCACCAATACTTCAATTTCTTCTTCATAATCTTCACGTGTAGCCTTGAGTTCTTCCTCCAGTTTCTTGATTCTAGTCTTAGCCTTCTTCAGATCTATCATGTCGGCGCACATCTGATTCTCCTGTCGTCAAATGTGTTGGTTTAACTCCTGAATAAAAACTGCAATTGATATATCTTTTCTGGTGCTGATCATCTCCCAGTGTTCATCTCGGCGCCCACAAATCTGGTAGATAGTATCCTTAAGATCCTTGCGGTAGACTTCTCCAATGCGTCCCATGGCGATGTGAGCTGCCATACTCTTTCCTAGACTCCAAGTTGGTGCATCAAAAGAAAACTCTATGGGCTCAGTGACTGGCATGAACGTCCGTCCTGGAACTTGAACTTGAATCATCCAGCGCTCTTCTTCAGGTAAAGTGGTGTTGTAGGTTCCCGTGAAGCTTGGTACTCCTATGTTCAGGTATCTAGTGACTTCCTTCAAGTGGCGTCCAAACGGTGTATCTTCATCTAGTTGTGTGAACTTGTTCCTTGCTTCCGCCATCCTAAAGAGTAGAAAAGATGAGAAGTCAGAAAAGAGGAGAGTGAGTAGTGATCTAGGTCTTTAGCTTAGTGGTCGTGTCCTACAGTCAGCGTGTGCTCTGATACCATCTCTGTAGCGACCAGACCTCAAACAGTCTGATCTCTGTGCTCCGGTATCATCCCTGGATCAGTAATGCTGACACCACACAATACTCGGAGGATTTATAGCAGAGTAGCAATCACACACTTATTACATCGAGTGTCTCAAAAGAGAACTTATTACAATAAATATGGCTTAAGGCCATCTAATAACGATAACAGCGGAAGGCTTGGAAGATAAGTGAGTCCATCAACTCCAACGGCATCACTGAGTATAGAACCACGACCTAAAAACTCCTTAATCGTCGTCTGAAAAGTCTGCAACATTAACGTTGCGGCCCGAAAACGGGTCAGCACATGGAATATGCTGGCAAGATAACACATAGAGAGTAATGGGATGCAACAGCTATACTATATGCATATTTGGTTGGTGGAAAGCTCTATGGTTACAGTTTTTGCGTAAAGCCAATTTTTCCCTACTTCAAAGGAATAAAATTAATTACTATCATGGTGGTTGTGAAACATTGAGAATGGTTGACAGCATTCTCAATCCCAATTAAAGTAACATCATTAAAACCCAACAAAATTAATTTTAGAGTAACACGTTGAGATTCACATGATAATCTAGGTACTAGATACTCAAGATGTCCATAACCGGGGACACGGCTAACCATGATTAGTTTGTTACACTCTGCAGAGGTTTGCGCACTTTTCCCCACAAGACTCGATCGCCTCCGTTTGGTTTCTTGCACTACAGGGTGTTTGAGAAACGGATGACCGAGACATAGTCTTTCAGAAGCGCTAGTACCTTACAATCGGGTAGACCGTACCACCTACATCCCCTACATCTGCTAGTCTACCACTGTAAGAGTTCGCACAACTTAGTCAACTATGCCAGAGCCCATAATGGCTTGTGGCTGCACATGGAAGTTTCTAGTATGAAAAATCTCATGATCCCTTTGAGCCTGGGTGGCGGTCCAAAAGAAAACAGGCAAGTCCTGGAAACCCCAGGTGCCTCAATCCACCCAGATGTGTGTTAGGTTGCCACCTTAGATAAACCATTAATTAACAATCTCACATCTGTCATGGATATCACTCACCCAATCCACGTCTACTAGCATAGCATGGCATAATAAGCAAACGTAGAAGTAACTCCCAAAGGTTTGATAATAAACAGGTAATAGGTACTACCTCATCTACTTCCCATCCCACAATTTAATTAGATCCTAATCATGCAATGTGTGAGGATTGATCTAATGCAAAAAAAACTGGGTTGTAGAAAAGGTATGATCAAAGTGTTACTTGCCTTGCTGATGATCCGCGAAACCTAGAGATTCAAAGTAACAGGCGACGCACTCCAGGTATTCTATCGCAGACAAACAACAAGCATACAATAAGTACTCATCTAATGCACAGGTAAAACTCAAATAGAAGATCTAACTAGAAAGTTCAACTTAAGAACCCTGGTTTGCAAAAGAATCAAATCGAACGAAGCAAAAGAAATCAAACGGCGAAAGAAAACAACTTCGTTCTAGTAATCTGGATCTAGGGCAAATTTTACAGTAGCAAAAACTTGTTTAAGTTGATTATTCGGAAAGAGGGTTTCGAGACGAAACTCCAGGCGCTTGAATCGCCTGGTTCCGATAAACGAGCGAAAAGTTATACTAAAACGAAAATTGGATCAAAAATCGCGATCAGAAAATAACCGCGAAAAATCCGACGAAAAAGAAAAACGACGAACAGATTTTTTTTTAAAATAGCACGGAAAACGAGGCGGCGGCGAACCTCGGGCGGCTGGAGGCGGCGGCTAGGGTTAGGGCAGGGGCGGCAGCGGCTGGCGACTGGGCTTTCGGGCCCCGGGGCGGCGGCTTATATAGCCTCGGTCGGCGGTGTCCTGGCCGAGTACGGCCCAAAGTCGGTTCCGCGCGTTTTTTTTAAATAATTCCGCTTGGAAGAAAAATAAAAAAAATACTAAACGGACTCCAAAAATCACGAAATAAATTTTCCCGGGTTCCTAAAATCAAGCCCGATAAAGTGAACATTTATATGGGCCCGAAACTACAACTTCGAAAAACGCGCATTTTTCCTAAATTCAAATAAAAATACCAAAAAACTCCGAAATAAAACTTATTTGATTTTTTATTAAATCCTCAATATTTCTATATTTTGGAAAAGTCATTTTATTCCCTCTCTCATATTTTTGTAATAGAAATAATTGATGATAAAATAAATAAAATCAAATGATCCTGTTTACATAATTTGAGAAAACTCAAATATGTAAATAACGAAATCCCCAACTCTCTCTGTGGGTCCTTGAGTTGCTTAGGATTTTCTAGGATCAAAACCAAAAGCAAAATAAAATATGATATGCATGATGACCTAATGTATAACAATCCAAATTGAAAATTTGGGATGTTACATAGTCTCCGGATTATAACTTGATCGTGTACTGACAACTTGTAGTTGAAAGCCGAGCTGGGTTGATAAACACCAGTTTACTCCATAATAGGATGGTAACAGAAAATCAAACCGGGCAGATAGCCTCCGGATTAAGATTTGACCTGTTCAGTCAATTTGTAATTTGATAGTCGAACCGGTATAAGAATTATCGGTTTAAAAACGCAACAAAAGAAATATTTATCAAAACAAAATTTCAAGCAAAGGCAATGATAAAACCATTTGCAAAAAGAGGCTATTGAGCCGATCAAATGGCGTTACCATGGTCGGACACGACCAAGCCCCCGATAGGCGTAGCTATGGTTCAAGTCAGCCAGGTCCCCAAATGAAACAGTGGCATTATGTCGATCAAAAGGCGTGGCAATGGTTCGGGTTCGACCAAGCCCCCAAGTGATTCTGTGGCCTTAGGCCGATCAAGAGGCGTGACTATTATAGTTGGATCTTGTCATGTTTCTCCCCCTCTACTCGCTTGTAATGGATTGAGTTTTCCCTTTGAAGTTATCTTATCGGATTGAGTCTTTAAGGATTTGAGAACACTTGATGTATGTCTTGCATGGGATACCCGTGGTGACAATGGGGTATTCTATTGATCCACTTGATGTATGTTCTGGTAATCAACTTGCGGGTTCTGTGACCTTGGGAATCTATGCATAGGGGTTGGCACACGTTTTCGTCTTGACTCTCTGGTAGAAACTTTGGGGCACTCTTTGAGGTTCTATGTGTTGGTTGAATAGATGAATCTGAGATTGTGTGATGCATATCGTATAATCATACCCACGGATACTTGAGGTGACATTGGAGTATCTAGGTGACATTAGGGTTTTGGTTGATTTGTGTCTTAAGGTGTTATTCTAGTATGAACTCTAGGGTTGTTTGTGACACTTATAGGAACAGCCCGACGGATTGATTGGAAAGAATAACTTTTGAGGTGGTTTCGTACCCTACCATAATCTCTTCGTTTGTTCTCCGCTATTAGTGAGTTTGGAGTGACTCTTTGTTGCATGTTGAGGGATAGTTATGTGATCCAATTATGTTATTATTGTTGAGAGGACTTGCACTAGTGAAAGTATGAACCCTAGGCCTTGTTTCCTATCATGGCAATACCGTTTATGCTCACTTTTATCATTAGTTACCTTGTTGTTTTTATAATTTCAGATTACAAAAACCTTTATCTACTATCCATATTGCACTTGTATCACCATCTCTTCGACGAACTAGTGCACCTATACAATCTACCATTGTATTGGGTGTGTTGGGGATACAAGAGACTCTTTGTTATTTGGTTGCAGGGTTGCTTGAGAGAGACCATCTTCATCCTACGCCTCCCACGGATTGATAAACCTTAGGTCATCCACTTGAGGGAAATTTGCTACTGTCCTACAAACCTTTGCACTTGGAGGCCCAACAACGTCTACAAGAAGAAGGTTGTGTAGTAGACATCAAGCTCTTTTCTGGCGTCATTGCTGGGGAGGTTAGCGCTTGAAGGTATATCTTTAGATCTTGCAATAGAATATTTTTGTTTCTTGTTTTATCACTAGTTTCATTTGTCAAATAAAACTACAAAAAATGGAATTGAGAGTACCTCATATGCTTCATCTTTTTAATATCTATCATGAAAATAAGGATTCTGATAATTGTGCTCAAGTGCTACAAGAAGAATGCATTAGAATGTTTAGCACTAAATATTTGAATGATGAGCATGGTTGCAATGTTGTTAGTATGAATTCCTTGAATATCTATGATGCTAATTATATGAAAAGCCACAAGCTTGGGGATGCTATGTTTGATGAAGATGATATTTTTTGTCCCCCAAGTTTTGACGAGCAAATTTATTATGATGAAAGCATCCCTCCTATCTATGATGATTATTATGATGACACCTATTCTTTAAATAATAATGATAACAATGAAACTTGTCATCTTGATTTCAATTTTCAATCCCATGATAGTTATCCTTTTGAGTTTGCTCCCACTACTATTGATGAGAAGAAGTTTGCTTATGTGGAGAATAATAAAAATTATATGCTTGTAGATCATGAAAAGAATACTTTATGTGATGGTTATATTGTTGAATTCATTCATGATGCTACTGAAAATTATTATGAGGGAGGAACATATGCTTGTAGGAGTTGCAATAATATCAAGTTTCCTCTCTCTGTGTTGAAAATCTTGAAGTTATGCTTGTTTTGCCTCCCTATGCTAGTTGATTATTGCTCCCATAAATTTTTTGCTCACAAAACCCCTATGCATAGTAAGTGGGTTATACTTAAATGTGATAGTCATATTCTTCATGATGCTCTCTTTATGTTTCAATTCTTAACCTTTATGTGAGCAGCGTTGAAATCATCATGCCTAGCTAGGGGCGTTAAACGATAGCGCTTGTTGGGAGGCAACCCAATGTTATTTTTGTTTCTTGCTTTTTGTTCCTGTTTAGTAATAAATAATTCATCTAGCCTCTGTTTAGATGTGGTTTTATGTTTTAATTAGTGTTTGTGCCAAGTAGAACCTTTGGGAAGACTTGGGTGAAGTCTTTGCGATCTTGCTGTAAAAAACAGAAACTTTAGTGCTCACGAGAATTGTTGCCATTTTTTACTGGAGAGTTCTATTTAGTTAATTCTTTTTGCAGATGATTAATAGACAAATTAAACAGGTCCACCAATTTATTTGAGAATTTTATGAGTTCCATAAGTACACGTTTGATACAGATTACTACAGACTATTCTGTTTTTGACAGATTTTGTTCTCTATGTGTTGTTTGCTTATTTTGATGAATCTATGAGTAGTATCGGAGGGTATGAACCATAGAGAAGTTGTAATACAGTAGATATTACACCAATATGAATTTAGAATGAGTTCATTACAGTACCTTATGATGGTGATTTGCTTTCTTATACTAACGGAGCTTACGAGTTTTCTGTTAAGTTTTGTATTGTGAAGTTTTCAAGTTTTGGGTAAAGATTCGATGGACTATGGAATAAGGAGTGGAAAGATCCTAAGCTTGGGGATTCCCAAGGAACCCCAAGGTAATATTCAAGGACAACCAAGAGCCTAAGCTTGGGGATGCCCCGGAAGGCATCCCCTCTTTCGTCTTCGTTCATCGGTAACTTTACTTGGAGCTATATTTTTATTCACCACATGATATGTGTTTTGCTTGGAGCGTCAATTTATTTTGTTAGGATTTTCTTGCTGTTATTTAGAACAATGTTTTGAATATTTTATTTCAATAAAAGTGGCATTGATAGCGTTTACTATGTCTATTTTACAAGTCTTCATGTTGTTGTTTGAAAACAGGAAGTTTACCGCTGTTGCAATAATTCCCTAGAAAAGTCAGAATGTGATAAAATGTTGAAACCTTTTGCATATTAAGATATGATAAATTTACTACAGTGGGAATTTTATTTCATAATTTTTGTATTTAGGAAAGTATGGATCTTGCTGCACTCTTTACAGACTGTCCTGTTTAGGAAGATTGCTGTTATGTTTGCATTGTTTGCATATGTTTGCTTCTTTAATGATTCTATTTGAGGATAGGACTGTTAAATATGCAGATGCATTTAGTATTCACTGTTGAATAATAATTTTAGTGATTTTCTATAGTATAGTATGATAAGGTTTTTGCAATGGTTTACACTAACTTATCTCATGAGTCCTTGTTGAGTTTTGTATGGATGAAGCTTTTGAGATTTAGGGAGACCGTGATATGAGAGGAATTAAGTAGACACAAAAGCTCAATCTTGGGGATGCCCAAGGCATCCCAAGATAATATTTCAAGAAGTCTCGAGCGTCTAAGCTTGGGGATGCCCCGGTTGGCATCCCACCTTTCTTCTTCAACAACTATCGGTTAGTTTCGGTTGATCCTAAGTTTTTGCTTCTTCACATGATGTTTGCTATTATTAGAATGTCATTTTATTTAGTTTTGCTTGCTGTTTGAATAAAATACCAAGATCTGAAATTCTTAAATGTTAGAGAGTCTTCACATAGTTGCATAATTATTCGACTACTCATTGATCTTCACTTATATCTTTCGGAGTAGTTTGTCGTTGCTCTAGTGCTTCACTTATATCCTTTTAGAGCACGGTGGTGGTTTTATTTTATAGAAATAATTGATCTCTCATGCTTCACTTATATTATTTTGAGAATCCTTTAGAACAGCATGGTGGTTTGCTTTGGTTATGAAATTAGTCCTAATATGATGGGCACCCAAGATGGGTATAATAAAAACTTTCATATAGAGTGCATTGAATACTAAGAGAAGTTTGATACTTGATGATTGTTTTGAGATATGGAGATAGTGATATTAAAGTTGTGCTAGTTGAGTAGTTGTGAATTTGAGAAATACTTGTGTTGAAGTTTGCAAGTCCCGTAGCATGCACGTATGGTAAATGTTGTGTAACAAATTTGAAACATGAGGTGTTATTTGATTGTCTTCCTTATGAGTGGCGGTCGGGGACGAGCGGTGGTCTTTTCCTACCAATCTATCCCCCTAGGAGCATGCGCGTAATACTTGGTTTTTGATGACTTGTAGATTTTTGCAATTAGTATGTGAGTTCTTTATGACTAATCTTGAGTCCATGGATTATACGCACTCTTGCCCTTCCATCATTGCTAGCCTCTTCGGCACCGTGCATTGCCCTTTCTCACATTGAGAGTTGGTGCAAACTTCGCCGGTGCATCCAAACCCCGTGATATTATATGCTCTTTCACACATAAACCTCCTTATATCTTCCTCAAAACAGCCACCATACCTACCTATTATGGCATTTCCATAGCCATTCTGAGATATATTGCCATGCAACTTTCCACCGTTCCGCTTATTATGACATGCATCATCATTGTCATATTGCTTTGCATGATCATGTAGTTGACATCGTATTTGTGGCAAAGCCATCATTCATAATTTTTCATACATGTTGCTCTTGATTCATCGCAATCCCGGTACATCGCCGGAGGCATTCATATAGGAGTCATATCTTGTTCTAGTATCGAGTTGTAATCTTTGAGTTGTAAATAAATAGAAGTATGATGATCATCATTAATAGAGCATTGTCCCAAAAAAAGAGAAAGGCCAAATAAAAAAGGGAAAGGCAAAAAAATAAAAAAAGGGAGAAAGGCCAGATAAAAAAAGAAAGGCCAAATAAAAAAATATACAAAAGGGACAATGATACTATCCTTTTTCCACACTTGTGCTCCAAAGTAGCACCATGATCTTCATGATAGAATCTCTTGTTTTGTCACTTTCATATACTAGTGGGAATTTTTCATTATAGAACTTGGCTAGTATATTCCAACAGTGGGCTTCCTCAAATGCCCTAGGTCTTCGTGAGCAAGCAAGTTGGATGCACACTCACTTAGTTTCTTTTGTTGAGCTTTCATACATTTATAGCTTTAGTGCATCCATTGCACGGCAATCCCTACTCCTTGCATTGACATCAATTGATGGGCATCTCACTAGCCCATTGATTAGCCGCGCCGATGTGAGACTTTCTCCTTTTTATCTTCTCCACATAACCCCTCATTATATTCTATTCCACCCATAGTGTTATATCCATGGCTCACTCTCATGTATTGTGTGAAAGTTGAAAAAAGTTTGAGATTACTAAAGTATGAAACAATTGCTTGGCTTGTCATCGGGGTTATGTATGATGAGAGCATTCTTGTGTAACGAAAATGGAGCATGACCAAACTATATGATTTTGTAGGGATGAACTTTCTTTGGCCATGTTATTTTGAGAAGACATAATTGCTTTGTTTGTATGCTTGAAGTATTATTGTTTTTATGTCAATATTAAACTTTTGTCCTGAATCTTTTGGATCTGAATATTCTTGCTACAATAAAGAGAAATACATGATGAATATTTTAGGTAGCATTCCACATCAAAAAAATCTGTTTTTCTCATTTACCTACTCGAGGACGAGCAGAAATTAAGCTTGGGGATGCTGATATGTCTCCAACGTATCTATAATTTTTGATTGTTCCATGCTATTATATTATCTGTTTTGGATGTTTATGGGCTTTATTAAACACTTTTATATTATTTTTGGGACTAACCTATTAACCTAGAGCCCAGTGCCAGTTTCTGTTTTTTCCTTGTTTTAGAGTATCGCAGAAAAGGAAAATCAAACGGAGTCCAATTGACCTGAAACTTCACTGAACTTATTTTTGGACCAGAAGAAGCCCATGGAGTATCAGAGTTGGACCAGAAGAGTCCCGGGCTGCGCCCCCTGCCTCGTGGACAGCCCGGAGGCCCACTGACGTACTTCTTCCTCCCATATATACCCATATACCCTAAAAACTTCAGAGAACAAAATAGATCGGGAGTTCCACCGCCAGAAGCCTCCGTGGCCACCGAAAATCAATCTAGACCCGTTCCGGCACCCTGTCGGAGGGGGAATCCCTCTCCGGTGGCCATCTTCATCATCCCGGTGCTCTCCATGCCAAGGAGGGAGTAGTTCTCCCTCGGGGCTGAGGGTATGTACTAGTATCTATGTGTTTGATCTCTCTCTCTCTCTCTCTCGTGTTCTTGAGGTGGTACGATCTTGATGTATCACGAGCTTTCTTATTATAGTTGGATCTTATGATGTTTCTCCCCTTCTACTCTCTTGTAATGGATTGAGTTTTCCCTTTGAAGTTATCTTATCGGATTGAGTCTTTAAGGATTTGAGAACACTTGATGTATGTCTTGCGCGGGATACCCGTGGTGACAATGGGGTATTCTATTGATCCACTTGATGTATGTTTTGGTGATCAACTTGCGGGTTCCGTTACCTTGGGAATCTATGCATAGGGGTTGGCACACGTTTTCGTCTTGACTCTCCGGTAGAAACTTTGGGGCACTCTTTGAGGTTCTATGTGTTGGTTGAATAGATGAATCTGAGATTGTGTGATGCATATCGTATAATCATACCCACAGATACTTGAGGTGACATTGGAGTATCTAGGTGACATTAGGGTTTTGGTTGATTTGTGTCTTAAGGTGTTATTCTAGTACGAACTCTAGGGCTGTTTGTGACACTTATAGGAATATCCCAACGGATTGATAGGAAAGAATAACTTTGAGGTGGTTTCGTACCCTACCATAATCTCTTC
This sequence comes from Triticum aestivum, assembly GCF_018294505.1. Taxonomy (NCBI): domain Eukaryota; kingdom Viridiplantae; phylum Streptophyta; class Magnoliopsida; order Poales; family Poaceae; genus Triticum; species Triticum aestivum. Next base: position 15,988,682 of record NC_057803.1, read on the forward strand.
GTTTGTTCTCCGCTATTAGTGAGTTTGGAGTGACTCTTTGTTGCATGTTGAGGGATAGTTATGTGATCCAATTATGTTATTATTGTTGAGAGGACTTGCACTAGTGAAAGCATGAACCCTAGGCCATGTTTCCTATCATTGCAATACCGTTTATGCTCACTTTTATCATTAGTTACCTTGCTGTTTTTATAATTTCAGATTACAAAAACCTTTATCTACTTATCCATATTGCACTTGTATCACCATCTCTTCGCCGAACTAGTGCACCTATACAATATACCATTGTATTGGGTCTGTTGGGGACACAAGAGACTCTTTGTTATTTGGTTGCAGGGTTGCTTGAGAGAGACCATCTTCATCCTACGCCTCCCACGGATTGATAAACCTTAGGTCATCCACTTGAGGGAAATTTTCTACTATCCTACAAACCTCTGCACTTGGAGGCCCAACAACGTCTACAAGAAGAAGGTTGTGTAGTATACATCATGGTGTCATGTGGACGTCGACTACATGGCACTTCACCATTGTTTGGGCCTAGAGGAAGGCATTGGGAAGTAATAAGTAGATGATGGGTTGCTAGAGTGACAGAAGCTTAAACCCTAGTTTATGTGTTGCTTCGTAAGGGGCTGATTTGGATCCATATGTTTCATGCTATGGTTAGGTTTACCTTAATACTTCCGTTGTAGTTGTGGATGCTTGCAATAGGGGTTAATCATAAGTGGGATGCTTGTCCAAGGAAGGGCAGTACCCAAGCACTGGTCCACCCACATATCAAATTATCAAAGTACCGAACGTGAATCATATCAGCGTGATGAAAACTAGCTTGACGATAATTCCCATAAGAGTTTGTCTAGGCTTGTCCTTTGCTACAAAAAGGATTGGGCCATCTTGCTGCACCTTATTTACTTTTATTACTTGCTACCTGTTACAAAGTACCTTATCACAAAACTATCTGTTACCGATAATTTCAGTGGTTGCAGAGAATACCTTGCTGAAAACCGCTTATCATTTCCTTCTGCTCCTCGTTGGGTTTGACACTCTTACTTATCGAAAAGGCTACGATAGATCCCCTACACTTGTGGGTCATCAGGCGGCAGAAATAGAAAGTAGATAGGAAAATAATATGATGGAAGATAGACTCGGGGGTCATATATATGTTTCACTAGTGGCTTCTCTCAAGATAGAAAATTCTACGGTGGGTGAACAAATTACTGTCGAACAATTGATAGAAAAGCGCATAGTTATGAGAATATCTAGGCATGATCATGTATATAGGCATCACGTCCGCAACAAGTAGCGATTCTGCATCTACTACTATTACTCCACACATCGACCGCTATCCAGCATGCATCTAGAATATTAAGTTCATAAGAACAGAGTAACTTATTAGGCAAGATGACATGATGTAGATGAATAAACTCAAGCAATATGATATAAACCCCATCTTTTTATCCTCGATGAAAATAATACAATATGTGCCTTGCTGACCCTGCTGTACTGGGAAAGAACACCACAAGATTGAATCCAAAGCTAAGCACTTCTCCCATTGCAAGAAAGATAAATCTAGTAGGCCAAACCAAACTGATAATTCAAAGAGAATTGCAAAGATATTAAATCACGCATAAAAGAATTTAGAGAAGAATCAAATATCGTTCATAGATAATCTTGATCATAAACCCACAATTCATCGTATCTCGACAAACACATCGCAAAAAGAATTACATCGAATAGATCTCCAAGAGAATCGAGGAGAACTTTGTATTGAGATCCAAAGAGAGAGAAGAAGCCATCTAGCTAATAACTATGGACCCGAAGGTCTGTGGTAAACTACTCACACATCATCGGGGAGGCTATGGTGTTAATGTAGAAGCCCTCCGTGATCGATTCCCCCTCCGGCAGAGCGCCGGAAAAGGCCCCAAGATGGGATCTCACGGGTACAGAAGGTTGCGGCAATGGAAATAGGTTTTCATGGTGCTCTCGGATGTTTTCGGGGCACGCCATAGAGAGGGTCGGCCCTCCCCTCCTCCACTCCTTTATATACGGGGGAGGGGGCACCCCATAGACACACAAGTTGATCTCTTAGTCGTGTGATGTGCCCCCTCCATAGATTTCCACCTCGGTCATATCGTTGCAGTGCTTAGGCGAAGCCCTGCGTCGGTAGCTTCATCATCACCATCATCACGCTGTCATGCTGACGAAACTCTCCCTCGACACTCAGCTGGATCTAGAGTTCGCGGGACGTCACCGAGCTGAACGTGTGCAGATCATGGAGGTGCCGTATCTTCGGTGCTAGGATCGGTCGGATCGTGAAGACGTTTGACTACATCAACCACATTGTCATAACGCTTCCGCTTACGGACTACGAGGGTACATGGACAACACTCTTCCCCTCTTGTTTCTATGCATCACCTAGATAGATCTTGCGTGTGCGTAGGATTTTTTGAAATTACTGTGTTCCCCAACAGTGGCATCCGAGCCAGGTCTATGCGTAGATGTTATATGCACAAGTAGAACACAAAGGAGTTGTGGGCGTGGGTATATACATATTGCTCGCCGTCCCTAGTTGATTCTTGATTCAGCGGTATTGTTGGATGAAGCGGCTCAGATCGACATTACGCGTATGCTTACGCGAGACTGGTTCTACCGACGTGCTTCGCACACAAGTGGCTGGTGGGTGTCAGTTTCTCCAACTTTAGTTGAATCGGATTCAATGAACAGGGTTCTTTCTAAAGATCAAAAAGCAATCACTATACCGCATTGTGGTTTTTGATGCGTAGGTAAGAACGGTTCTTGCTCAGCCCGTAGCAGCCACGTACAACTTGCAACAACAAAGTAGAGGACGTCTAACTTGTTTTTGCAGGGCATGTTGTGATGTGATATGGTCAAGACATGATACTAATTTATTGCATGAGATGATCATGTTTTTTAACACAGTTATCGGCAACTGGCAGGAGCCATATAGTTGTCGCTTTATTGTATGAAATGTAATCGCCATGTAATTGCTTTACTTTATCACTAAGCGGTAGCGATATGTGACGCCCGGATAATTAAGCTACAGTAATCTCTGCTAATGATGCCATGTCACCTCGATTACTGTTGCTAATCTCGCGTTAGTTCAGAACCGATCCAAATTCAGATTTGGATTAAGTCTAACGGTAAATCTTTTCAAACATTAAAATTAAAATGTTTGGCATGTGGCAAATAATCCATACTAATTATTGGTGGAGAAACCACACTTCTGTAGAATATTCAATTGCACTATAATAAGTAAATCGGCGGCAAAACTATTATTTAAATGCTCTTAAAAATAATGATAAACAAATACAAACTACTGTATTAAATGTGTCAAAATGTTTGTGGCAGTGGCATAATTACCTCTACTAAATTAGGTACGATTTTTGTATTTTACTAAAACTAAAAATAAATAGAAACTAAGTTAAAAAGGACAAAATAGAAAAAATACACACACACAAAAAGAAACACCCCCCGATTGGGCCTTGGCCCAGTTGGCCGAGCGGCTTGCCGGCCCACCCCCGCACGCTCCTAGCCTACTTGGCCTCCCTCCCCCCACCAGAAACCCTAGCCCGTCGCACCCCCCCCACTACGCTCTTCCCCCGATCCGATCTAGATCGGGGTTGACACCAACTGCCCCGACCGATACCCCATCCCCTGCCGCGCCGGAGCCCCACCGCCGCCGCCGTCCCCGTGCCCGCGCCTGGGGATCCGCCGCCTATCGTCGTCCTCGTGCCACCGTTACGCAGAAGCTCCTGCCATGGCCGCACCCGCCTGGTCCTCCGCGTCCGTTCCGCGCCAAGCCGCCTCCTCGCCGGAGAGGGACGGACCCCGGAGGCCTCGTCACGGATCCGGCCTCCCTCGCCATGCTCCCCTCGCCGGAGTCCCCTCATCGACTGGCGCCCCCTGCTCCGACACCGTCGGCCGCCGCCGCTAACCTCGTCGTCGATCCGCTCGACCCCGACCTCCACCGGCTCCATCGAACACCCTGCTGCTTCCGCTGTGAGCCTCCGGCCCTCCACAGCCTTTTTCCCCTCCTCCCCGTGCCCTCCAGCGCCGTTTGCCGCTAGCTCCGCCGTAGTCGTCGCCCCCGGCTGTTTCAGCCGCTCCTAGCTACAGACGAAGGCAGCTCAAACGCGGCACCTCCCGCTTATCTGTTTGGCACCCGGGCTACCCCTTTTGGTCGCCGGAGCACCCGGCTCCGCGCGCGCCGCCATCCTCTGAACTCACCCACGGGCACACGCGCACGCACACACGCATGTTCTAATAGTGGGTTGACCCATTGACGTGTGGGCCCGCCCGGTTTAACCAATCCCCTAACCACGTAATTAGATAGAACCTAATAAAACTGTTAGTTGAATAACTGGAAATGACATGTGGACCCTTTTCTTTTAAAAGCCTGTTTAAAATTATTTAAGTCAATGACATGTGCCCCCCCACCTAATCTGTTAAAATTAATTAAACAATTAATTTACACTGTCTCTATGACAGTTGGGTCCCACCAGCCAGTTTGACCAGTCAACGGTCCATATGTTGACCGCAACTGGACTGCTGACTCAGCCCCTGGACCCCACTATCAGCATCTGCTGACTGGGCAGTTGACTCAGTCAACTAGCCCCACCTGTCAGCCTCACTAGCACCTCTTTGGGTACACTTCTGTGTACCCATAGCATTTATTATTTAAATGAATTTCAAATTAAATTAAATCCAGGAAATCTAGAAAATGATTAAATCTTTATAAATTAATATAAAATAACCCGTAACTCAGATGAAAATACTTTGTACATGAAAGTTGCTCAGAACAGCGAGACGAATCCGGATACGCAGCCCGTTCGTCCGCCACACACCCCTAACATATCAAACACGCAACTTTCCCCCCTCCGGTTCGTCTGTCCGAAAACGCGAAACACCATAGCATCACGCTTTGTGATGTCATGCATCGTCATGCATTTGTTTGCATTATATTTATTGTTTCTTCCCCATCTTCTCTCGCTAGACATCGAGACCGACGCCGCTGCTACCCAGTACGACTACGGTGTCAACAACTCCTCTCTCTTGCCAGAGCAACTAGGCAAGCCCCCTCCCCTTGATCACCAGATATCGCCTACTCTCCTCTATACTGCTTGCATTAGAGTAGTGTAGTATGTTACTACTTTCCGTTAATCCTATTCTGATGCATAGCCTGTCATTGTTACTACTGTTGTTACTTTACCTGCTATCCTACTGCTTAGTATAGGATGCTAGTGTTCCATCAGTGGCCCTACACTCTTGTCTGTCTGCCATGCTATACTACTGGGCCGTGATCACTTCGGGAGGTGATCACGGGCATATACTATATACTTTACACAGTTACATTACCTGTGGTACTGTTCGGAGTTGGGGGCTGAAGGGGCAGGTGGCTCCATCCCGGTAGAGGTGGGCCTGGGTTCCCGACGACCCCCGACTGTTACTTTGAGGCGGAGCGACAGGGCAGGTTGAGACCACCTAGGAGAGAGGTGGGCCTGGCCCTGGTCGGTGTTCGCAGATACTTAACACGTTTAACGAGATCTTGGTATTTGATCTGAGCCTGGATACTGGCATATACGCACTAACCATCTACGCGGGGACAGTTATGGGCACTCGACGTCGTGGTATCAGCCGAAGCCTTCGTGACGTCAGCAACGGAGCGGCGCGCGCTGGATTGGACTGGAACGCCTACTAGGCTAGGTCTGCTTCCGGCCGCCCACGCAACGTGCAGGTGTGCTAAGGGCGATGGGCCCAGACCCCTGGGCGCTTAGGTTTAGACCGGCGTGCTGACCTCTCTGTTGGTCTAGGTGGGGCTGCGACGTGTTGATCTTCCGAGGCCGGGCATGACCCAGAAAAGTGTGTCCGCCAAATGGGATCGAGCGTGTTGGGTTATGTGGTGCACCCCTGCAGGGAAGTTAATCTATTCGAATAGCCGTGATCTTCGGTAATAGGACGACTTGGAGTTATACCTTGACCTTATGACAACTAGAATCGGATACTTAATAAAACACACCCTTCCACGTGCCAGATACAACCGGTGATCGCTCTCTCACAGGGCGACGAGGGGAGGATCATCGGTTAGGATTATGCTACGTGATGATACTTGGAGGACTTCAGTCTATTCTCTTCTACATGCTGCAAGACGGAGGCTGCCAGAAGCGTAGTCTTCGAAAGGACTAGCTATCCCCCTCTTATTCCGGCATTCTGCAGTTCAGTCCACATATGATAGCCTTATTCCAGTTGATACCAATGCATGCATATGTAGTGTAGCTCCTTGCTTGCGAGTACTTTGGATGAGTACTCACGGTTGCTTTCTCCCTCTTTTCCCCCTATCCCTTCTACCTGGTTGTCGCAACCAGATGTTGGAGCCCAGGAGCCAGACGCCACCTTCGACGACGACTCCTACTACACCGGAGGTGCCTACTACTACGTGCTGCCCGCTGACGACGACCAGGAATAGTTTAGGAGGATCCCAGGCAGGAGGCATGCGCCTCTTTCGATCTGTATCTCAATTTGTGCTAGCCTTCTTAAGGCAAACTTGTTTAACTTATGTCTGTACTCAGATATTGTTGCTTCTGCTGACTCGTCTATGATCGAGCTCTTGTATTCGAGCCTTCGAGGCCTTGGCTTGTAATATGATGCTTGGATGACTTATTTTTATTTGTAGAGTTGTGTTGTGATATCTTCCCGTGAGTCCCTGATCTTGATCGTACACGTTTGCGTGTATGATTAGTGTACGGTCAAATTGGGGGCGTCACATGATAGTCATAGAAGCAATAGTTGGCGAGACGACAATGATGCTTCGATGAAGATCAAGGTGTCAAGCCGGTGATGATGGTGATCATGACGGTGCTTTGGAGATGGAGATCAAAGGCACAAGATGACGATGGCCATATCATATCACTTATATTGATTGCACATGTGATTTTTATCCTTTATGCATCTTATTTTGATTAGTTCGACGGTAGCATTATAAGATGATCTCTCACTACATTTCAAGGTACAAGTGTTCTCCCTGAGTATGCACCATTGCTACGGTTCGTCATGCCGAGAAACCACGTGATGATCGGGTGTGATAAGCTCTATGTTCACATACAACGGGTGCAAGCCAGTTTTGCACACGCGGAATACTCGGGTTAAACTTGATGAGCCTAGCATATGCAGATATGGCCTCAGAACACTGAGACCGAAAGGTCGAGTGTGAATCATATAGTAGATATGATCAACATAGTGATGTTCACCATTGAAAACTACTCCATCTCACGTGATGATCGGACATGGTTTAGTTGATATGGATCACGTGATCACTTAGATGATTAGAGGGATGTCTATCTAAGTGGGAGTTCTTAAGTAATTTGATTAATTGAACTTTAATTTATCATGAACTTAGTACCTAATAGTATTTTGCATGTCTATGTTGTTGTAGATAGATGGCTCGTGCTGTTGTTCCGTTGAATTTTAATGCGTTCCTAGAGAAAGCTAAGTTGAAAGATGATGGTAGCAATTACACGGACTGGGTCCGTAACTTGAGGATTATCCTCATTGCTGCACAGAAGAATTACATCCTGGAGGCACCGCTAGGTGACAAACCCTCTGCAGGAGCAATGATGACCCACAAGTATAGGGGATGTATTGTAGTCCTTTCGATAAGTAAGAGTGTCGAACCCAACGAGGAGCAGAATGAAATGATAAGTGGTTTTCAGCAAGGTATTCTCTGCAAGCACTGAAATTATCAGTAATAGATTGTCTTGTGATAAGATAATTTGTAACAAGTAGAAGTAATAAAAGTAAATAAGGTGCAGCAAGATGGCTCAATCCTTTATGTAGCAAAGGACAAGCCTGGACAAACTCTTATATGAAGGAAAGCGCTCCCGAGGACACATGGGAATTATCATCAAGCTAGTTTTCATCACGATCATATGATTCGTGTTTAGTACTTTGATAATTTGATATGTGGGTGGACCGGTGCTTGGGTACTGTCCTTACTTGGACAAGCATCCCACTTATGATTAACCCCTATTGCAAGCATCCGCAACTACAACAGAAGTATTAAGGTAAACCTAACCATAGCATGAAACATATGGATCCAAATCAACCCCTTACGAAGCAACGCATAAACTAGGGTTTAAGCTTCTGTCACTCTAGCAACCCATCATCTACTTATTACTTCCCAATGCCTCCCTCTAGCCCCAAACAATGGTTAAGTGTCATGTAGTCGACGTTCACATAACACCACTAGAGGGATGACAACATACATCTCATCAAAATATCGAACAAATACCAAATTCACATGACTACTTATAGCAAGACTTCTCCCATGTCCTTAGGAACAAACGTAACTACTCACAAAGCATATTCATGTTCATAATCAGAGGGGTATTAATATGCATAATGGATCTGAACAATGAGCTTCCACCAAGTAAACAAACTAGCATCAACTACAAGGAGTAATCAACACTACTAGCAACTCATAGGTACCAATCTGAGGTTTGAATACAAAGATTGGATACAAGAGATGAACTAGGGTTTGAGACGAGATGGTGGTGGTGAAGATGTTGATGGAGATTGACCCCCTCCCGATGAGAGGATCGTTGGTGATGACGATGGTGATGATTTCCCCCTCCCGGAGGGAAGTTTCCCCGGCAGAACAGCTCCGCCGGAGCCCTAGATTGGTTCCGCCAAGGTTCTGCCTCGTGGCGGCGGATTTTCGTCCCGTGAGCTTGCTTATGATTTTTCCTCAGACGAAAGACTCCATATAGCCAAAGATGGGCATAAGAGGGCCACCAGGGGGCCCACGAGGCAGGGGCGCCCCCCCACCCTCGTGGTTGGTGGGTGGCCCCCCTCTGGTAGTTCTTATGCCCAATATTTTTTATATATTCTGAAAAGTGCTCCCGTGAAGTTTCAGTACTTTTGGAGCTGTGCAGAATAGGTCTCTAATATTTGCTCCTTTTCTAGCCTAGAATTCCAGCTGCCGGCATTCCCCCTCTTCATGTAAACCTTGTAAAATAAGAGAGAATGGGCATTAGTATTGTAACATAATGTGTAATAACAGCCCATAGTGCAATAAATATCGATATAAAAGCATGATGCAAAATGGACGTATCAACTCCCCCAAGCTTAGACCTCACTTATCCTCAAGCGAAAGCCGAAATCAAAAAATATGTCCACATGTTTGGAGATAGAGGTGTCGATAAAATAAAATACAGACATGAGGGCATCATGATCATTCTTAGAATAGCAATATATATATATATATATATATATATATATTCATATCATCTCTTATGCTAAAGTAACATTTCAATCACAATTTCAAGTATGAATCATAAACTTCATTGAGAACCAACAAACTCTAATATCGGTCATTGAGGCAATTGCAATTTATCATAACATAGGAAAGAGTCAATATAAGAGCTTTTCAGCAAGTCCACATACTCAACTATCATTTAGTCTTTCACAATTGCTAACACTCACGCAATACTTATGGGTATGGAGTTTTAATCGGACACAGAGAAAGATAGGGGCTTATAGTTTTGCCTCCCAACTTTTCACCTCAAGGGTAACGTCAACAATAATAGTTCATGCAAACCCACATCCAATTAGCCATATATATGAGGATCTTTCCAACACATTGTGCTTACCAAAGGATAAAATGTAAAAAGGAAAGGTGAAGATCACCATGACCCTTATATAAGGTAGAAGGTAAAAGTAAAAGATAGGCCCTTCGTAGAGGTAAGCATAGGTTGTCATGCGCTTTTATGGTTGAATGCACAAAATCTTAATGCAAAAGAACGTCACTTTATATTGCCACTTGTGATATGAACCTTTATTATGCAGTCCATCGCTTTTATTTCTTCCATATCACAACATCGTATAAAGCTTATTTTCTCCACATTAATAAGTCATACATATTTAGAAGGCAATTTTTATTGCATGCACCGATGACAACTTACTTGAAGGATCTTACTCAATCCATAGGTAGATATGGTGGACTCTCATGGCAAAACGGGTTTAGGGATATTTGGAAGCACAAGTAGTATCTCTACTTGGTGCAAAGAAATTGGCTAGCAAGAGAGGGAAAGGCAAGCTCAACATGTTGTATGATCCATGACAATATAATTTATCTCAGATGTAAGAAAACATAACCCATTTACGTTGTCTTCCTTGTCCAACGTCAACTCTTTAGCATATCATACTTTAATGAGTGCTCACAATCATAAAAGATGTCCAAGATAGTATATTTATATGTTAAGACCTCTCTTTCTTTATTACTTCCTATTAATTGCAACGATGACCAAAACTATGTTTGTCAACTCTCAACAACTTTTATTCATCATACTCTTTATATGTGAGCTCATTACTCTCCATAAGATCCATATGATCTATTTATTTCTTCTCTTTTATTTTATTCCCTAAAGATCATAGCAAGATAATCAAGCCCTTGACTCAACACTAATCTTTATTATATACAGCTCATGGACTTGATTACATAGATGGATCATAAAGCAAAACTCACAACTAGATCATACTAAAACTTTATTCTACTAGATCAAGATATAACCAAAAGGATCAAACTAAGAAAAACGGTAAAGGTAAAAGTGATGGTGATACGATACCGGGGCACTCCCCCAAGCTTGGCAGTTGCCAATGGGAGTGCCCATACCCATGTGTTTATGTCTCCCTCTTCGTAGGTGATGATGTGATATTCTTGGCGATGATGCCCCTCAGGATACAATTCTCTTCTTCAAGTTTATTGACTTGCTGCTTGAGGCCCATTATTTCCTTTCGGAGCTTGCCCGTGACGACTAAAGCTCCTTTCACCCATGGATGTTGCATAGCTGCGGGAGAACAAGTAACACTCTTTCTCATATTTTCATAAGAAAGAAATCTAACATTGGAAGGAATGACCTAGTTTTGTATGGCAGAGCTCTGTAGTTCCCCTATCGTGAATCCAGATCGGAAACGAGAAGTAACTTCTTGATCCTCTTCCATAGCATCTATCCTTTTCAAATCGGCCTCCATCTCTTCTTCCGCTGATGGCCCAAAGTGGCCAGCATCGCTGTTTGCTCTTGGTCGCGGTGTCGGATGAGACACCCGGCTCTCCCCGACTGACTCTTGAGAAGACATCTTGCTCTATATCTACAGCAAAAACAGCTCGAAACAAAAACAGAAGATATTTGCGTGATACAGTGGTCAAAACCTTCGGGAGATTATATAATGAATTTTTACCGACCAAAAGAAGTATTGTGCAAGAAATCAGAGTCCGGAGAGCGCACGAGGTGCCCACGAGGCAGGGGGCGCGCCCTCCACCCTCGTGGAAGCCTCATGTCCTTTCCGGTCTGCTTTTTATTTTCCTATTTTCTTAAATATTCCAAAACGGAGAAAAAATGCCATTAGAACTGTTTTGGAGTCGGTTTACTTACCGTACCACGTACCTATTCCTTTTCGGAGTCTGAAACGTTCTGGAAAGTGTATCTTATGTATTCCTCCGGGGTTACGGTTTGAATAACATTGGTTTCAACATTTATAGGATTACCTGAGATATAATGTTTGATTCTTTGACCATTCACCACCCTCAGATTTGTGCCTTCGAAGTTGTTGATTTTTATGGCACCGGAACGATAGACCTCCTCGATAACATAAGGACCTTCCCATTTAGAGAGAAGGTTGCCTGCAAAAAACCTTAAATGAGAGTTGTATAGCAATACATAATCACCTACATTAAATTCATGTTTTTGTATCCTTTTGTCATGCCATCTTTTAACTTTTTCTTTAAACAGCTTGGCATTTTCATAGGCCTGGGTTCTCCATTCATCAAGTGAGATGATGTCAAAAAGCCTCTTCTCACTGACAAGTTTGAAGTCATAATTGAGCTCTTTAATAGCCCAATATGCCTTATGTTCTAGTTCAAGAGGTAAGTGACATGCTTTACCGTAAACCATTTTGTACGGAGACATACTCATAGGATTTTTATATGCAGTTCTATAAGCCCATAATGCATCATCAAGTTTCTTGGACCAATTCTTTCTAGATCTATTAACAGTCTTTTGCAAAATTAATTTGAGCTCTCTATTACTCAATTCTACTTGACCACTAGACTGCGGGTGAGAAGGAGATGCAATTCTATGATTAACATCATACTTAGCAAGCATTTTACGAAAGGCACCATGAATAAAATGTGAACCACCATCAGTCATTAAATATCTAGGGACTCCAAACCTTGGGAAAATAACTTCTTTAAGCATCTTAATAGAGGTGTTATGATCAACACTACTAGTTGGAATAGCTTCTACCCACTTAGTAACGTAATCAACAGCAACTAAAATATGTGTATACCCATTAGAGGAAGGAAATGGTCCCATATAATCGAAGCCCCAAACATCAAATGGTTCAGTAACAAGTGAATAATTCATAGGCGTTTCCTGACGTCTACTAATATTACCAATTCTTTGACATTCATCAGAAGAAAAGACAAACTTACGGGCATCCTTGAAGAGAGTAGGCCAATAAAAACCAGATTGCAATACCTTATGTGCAGTTCTATATACAGCATGGTGTCCTCCATAAGACTCAGAGTGACACTTGCGTAGGATCTGTTCCTGTTCATGCTCAGGTACACAATGTCTAATAACACCATCTACTCCTTCTTTATAAAGATGTGGGTCATCCCAGAAGTAATGTATTAAATCATAGAAGAACTTTTTCTTTTGCTGGTATGTGAAACTAGGTGGTATAAACATAGCAACAATATAATTAGCATAATCATCATACGATGGAGCAGTTTGAGAAGCATTTATGACATTTAATTGTTCATCAGGAAAGCTATCATCAATAGGTAGTGGGTCATCAAGAACATTCTCTAACCTAGACAAGTTGTCTGCAATGGGGTTCTCAGCTCCCTTTCTATCAATAATATGCAAATCAAATTCTTGTAGCAAGAGAACCCATCTAATAAGTCTAGGTTTAGCATCTTTCTTTTCCATAAGGTATTTAATAGCAGCATGATCAGTGTGAATAGTTGCTTTAGAGTCAACAATATAAGATCTGAACTTATCACAAGCAAAAACAACTGCTAAAAATTCTTTTTCAGTAGTAGCATAATTTCTTGGGGCATTGTCTAGAGTTTTACTAGCATATTGAATAACATTTAATTTCTTATCAACTCTTTGCCCTAGAACAACACCTACAGCATACTCACTAGCATCACACATAATTTCGAAAGGTAAATTCCAATCAGGTGGCTGAACAATAGGTGCAGAAATCAAGGCTTTCTTGAGTACTTCGAATGCTTCTACACAATCATCATCAAAGACAAAAGGAATATCTTTTTTAATAGATTAGTCAGAGGCCGGGAAATTTTAGAGAAGTCTTTAATGAACCTCCTATAAAAACCGGCATGATCAAGGAAACTTATTATATCTTTAATGTCCTTGGGACACGGCATCTTTTCAATAGCATCAACTTTAGCTTTGTCAACTTCAATACCTCTTTCAGAAATTTTATGCCCCAAGACAATACCTTCATTAACCATGAAGTGGCACTTCTCCCAATTCAAAACGAGATTAGTTTCTTCACATCTCTGCAAAACTTGATCAAGGTTGCTCAAGCAATCATCAAAAGAGGATCCATAAATGGAGAAATCATCCATGAATACCTCACAAATCTTTTCACAAAAGTCAGACAATATAGCCATCATGCATCTTTGAAAGGTAGCAGGTGCATTACATAAACCAAAAGGCATACATCTATAAGCAAAGGTACCAAAAGGGCAAGTAAAAGTGATCTTTTCTTGATCCTTAGCTGAGACAGGTATTTGAGAGAAACCAGAGTAACCATCTAGAAAGCAAAAGTGTGTATGTTTGGATAATCTTTCTAGCATTTGATCAATAAAAGGCAAAGGGTAATGATCTTTTTTAGTAGCTTTATTTAGTTTGCAGAAATCAATTACCATCCTATAACTTGTAATAATTCTTTGTGGAATCAATTTGTATTTATCATTAGGAACAACAGTAATACCTCCCTTCTTAGGGACACAATGGACAGGACTTACCCACTGACTATCAGCAACGGGATAAATTATACCTGCCTCAAGGAGCTTTAATATTTCCTTTCTTACCACTTCTTTCATCTTAGGATTTAGCCGTCGTTGGTGATCAATAACTGGTTTGGCGTCTTTCTCCAAATTTATTTTGTGTTGACATAGAGTGGGACTAATGCCCTTAAGATCATCAAGAGTGTATCCAATAGCAGCACGGTGCTTCTTTATAGTTTTCAATAATTTCTCTTCCACCTTCTCTGAAAGGTTAGCACTAATAATAACAGGATATATCTTCTTTTCATCAAGATAAGCATATTTAAGAGTATTAGGTAATGGTTTAAGTTCAAACACGGGATCACCCTTGGGTGGAGGAGGATCCCCTAGGATTTCAACAGGCAAGTTGTGTTTCAGAATAGGTCCCTCTTTAAAGAATACTTCATCTATTTCCCTTCTTTCATTCATGAACATATCATTTTCATGGTCTAGCAAATATTGTTCTAAAGGATCAGTAGGAGGCACGACAATAGAAGCAAGACCAATAATTTCATCATTACTAGGCAATTCCTCATCACAGGGTTTTCTACGAAACTTAGCAAAATTAAACTCATGAGACATATCCCCTAAACCAATAGAAACAATATCCTTATTGCAGTCTATCTTAGCATTAACAGTATTCAAGAAGGGTCTACCAAATATAATAGGACAAAAGCTATATTGTGGGGAACCAAGAACAAGAAAATCAGCAAGATATTAACCTTCCCACACAAGACTTCAACATCTCTAACAATCCCAATTGGTGAAATAGTATCTCTATTGGCAAGCTTAATGGTAACATCGATATCTTCTATATCAGCAGGTGCAATATCATGCATAATTTCTTTGTATAAGGAATGAGGTATTGCACTTGCACTAGCACCCATATCACACAAGCCATGATAGCAATGATCTCCTATTTTAACAGAAATAACAGGCATGCCTATAACAGGTCTATGTTTATTTTTAGTATCAGGTCTAGCAATTCTAGCAGTCTCGTCACAGAAGTAAATAACACGCCCATCAATATTATCAGCCAAGAGATCATTAACTATAGCAATATTAGGTTCAACTTTAATTTTCTCAAAGGGTTTGGGTGTCTTAATATTGCTCTTGTTAACCACAGTTGAAGCTTTAGCATGATCCTTTATTCTAACAGGGAAATGTGGTTTCTCAACATAAGCAGTAGGAACAATAGGATCATTATAAGTGATAGTCTTTTCTTCAACTTTAATAGGTGCAACTACTTTTACGTCAATGGGAGGATTATATTTAAACCACTTCTCCTTAGGGAGATCAACATGAGTAGCAAATGATTCACAGAAAGAAGCTACTATCTCAGAGTCAAGTTCATGTTTAGTGCTAAATTCACGGAAAGCATCGGTATCCATAAAAGATTTAACACAATCAAACTTAAGTGTTATACCAAACTCCTTACCTTCGTTGAGATCCCAATCTTCAGAGTTGTGTTTAATTCTTTCCAATAAATCCCATTTGAATTCAATAGTCTTCATCATAAAAGATCCAGTACAAGAAGTATCGAGCATGGAGCGATTACTGAGAGAAAGCCGAGCATAAAAATTTTGAATAATCATTTCTCTTGAGAGCTCATGATTGGGCATGAATATAACATTGACTTAAGCCTCCCCCAAGCTTGAGCGATGCTTTCTCCTTCGAGAGACCAAAAATTATATATATAATTACGATCACGATGAACAAGACGCATAGGATAAAACTTCTGATGAAATTCCAATTTCAATCGCTTGTAGTCCCATGATCCCATATCATCACATAGCCTATACCATGTCAATGCCTCTCCCTTCAAAGATAAATGGAAGACCTTCTTCTTGATAACATCCTCGGGCATACCTGCAAGCTTAAATAATCCACAAACTTCATCCACATAGATTAAAGGCCTGTTCGGTATCTCGCCAGTTTCAAAACTCCGCTCCATGCTAGGAGCTGGTTCTGAGCCACTCCGTAGGATTATACTGCCACTCCCTCCGCTCCGGGAGTCGAAGCTGTGGAGCGGAGTGGATCCAAACAGGGCTTAAGTGTAAATCAGGATGCAATGTTCCATCTCCTGCAAAAGGATTAGCTAGCAGTTTCTCTATCATACCCGAAGGAATTTCAAAGTAAACATTTTTAGTGGATTCAGTGGGTTGAGGAGCAACTCTTTGCTCTACTCGTCGGGGTGAAGATACCTCGAACAAGCCCCTCAAAGGATTATGTTCCATAGTATCAAGTGACAGTAAATTTCAGCACACTATATAAATTTTTCCTTACCAAATTCCACCTACCAAAGGCGCTTACTCCCCGGCAACGGCGCCAGAAAAGAGTCTTGATGACCCATAAGTATAGGGGATCTATCGTAGTCCTTTCGATAAGTAAGAGTGTCGAACCCAACGAGGAGCAGAATGAAATGATAAGTGGTTTTCAGCAAGGTATTCTCTGCAAGCACTGAAATTATCGGTAATAGATTGTCTTGTGATAAGATAATTTGTAACGAGTAGAAGTAATAAAAGTAAATAAGGTGCAGCAAGATGGCTCAATCCTTTATGTAGCAAAGGACAAGCCTGGACAAACTCTTATATGAAGGAAAGCGCTCCCGAGGACACATGGGAATTATCGTGAAGCTAGTTTTCATCATGATCATATGATTCGCGTTCGGTACTTTGATAATTTGATATGTGGGTGGACCGGTGCTTGGGTACTGTCCTTACTTGGACAAGCATCCCACTTATTATTAACCATATTGCAAGCATCCGTAACTACAACAGAAGTATTAAGGTAAACCTAACCATAGCATGAAACATATGGATCCAAATCAGCCCCTTACGAAGCAACGCATAAACTAGGGTTTAAGCTTCTGTCACTCTAGCAACCCATCATCTACTTATTACTTCCCAATGCCTCCCTCTAGGCCCAAACAATGGTGAAGTGTCATGTAGTCGACGTTCACATAACACCACTAGAGGGATGACAACATACATCTCATCAAAATATCGAACGAATACCAAATTCACATGACTACTTATAGCAAGACTTCGCCCATGTCCTAGGGAACAAACATAACTACTCACAAAGCATATTCATGTTCATAATCAGAGGGGTATTAATATGCATAATGGATCTGAACATATGATCTTCCACCAAGTAAACCAACTAGCATCAACTACAAGGACTAATCAACACTACTAGCAACCCACGGGTACCATTCTGAGGTTTGGATACAAAGGTTGGATACAAGAGATGAACTAGGGTTTGAGATGAGATGGTGCTGGTGAAGATGTTGATGGAGATTGACCCCCTCCCGATGAGAGGATCGTTGGTGATGACGATGGTGATGATTTCCACCTCCCGGAGGGAAGTTTCCCTGGCAGAACAGCTCCGCCGGAGCCCTAGATTGGTTCCGCCAAGGTTTCGCCTCGTGGCGGTGGAGTTTCGTCCCGTGAGCTTGCTTACGATTTTTCCTTGGACGAAAGACTCCATATAACCAAACATGGGCATCAGAGGGCCACCAGGGGGCCCATGAGGCAGGGGGCGCCCCCACCCTCGTGGCTGGTGGGTGGCCCCCTGTGGTACTTCTTCCGCCCAATATTTTTTATATATTCTGAAAAGTGCTCTCGTGAAGTTTCAGGACTTTTGGAGATGTGCAGAATAGGTCTCTAATATTTGCTCCTTTTCCAGCCCAGAATTCCAGCTGCCGGCATTCCCCCTCTTCATGTAAACCTTGTAAAATAAGAGAGAATAGGCATAAGTATTGTAACATAATGTGTAATAACAGCCCATAATGCAATAAATATCGATATAAAAGCATGATGCAAAATGGACGTATCAAGCAATGCCAGATGTTATGAACACCTGGCAGAGCAAAGCTGATGACTACTCGATAGTTCAGTGTGCCATGCTTTACGGCTTAGAACCGGGACTTCAACAACGTTTTGAACATCATGGAGCATATGATATGTTCCAGGAGTTGAAGTTAATATTTGAAGCAAATGCACGAATTGAGAGATATGAAGTCTCCAATAAGTTCTACAGCTGCAAAATGGAGGAGAATAGTTCTGTCAGTGAACATATACTCAGAATGTCTGGGTACCACAACCACTTGACTCAGCTGGGAGTTAATCTTCCTGATGATAGTGTCATTGACAGAGTTCTTCAATCATTGCCACCAAGCTACAAGAGCTTCGTGATGAACTATAATATGCAAGGGATGGATAAGACGATTCCCGAGCTCTTCGCAATGCTAAAGGCTGCGGAGGTAGAAATCAAGAAAGAGCATCAAGTGTTGATGGTCAACAAGACCACCAGTTTCAAGAAAAAGGGTAACGGGAAGAAGGGGAACTTCAAAAAGAACAACAGGCAAGTTGCTGCTCAAGTGAAGAAGCCCAAATCTGGACCTAAGCCTGAGACTGAGTGCTTCTACTGCAAAGGGACTGGTCACTGGAAGCGGAACTGCCCCAAGTATTTGGCGAAGAAGAAGGATGGCAAAGTGAAAGGTATATTTGATATACATGTTATTGATGTGTACCTTACTAATGCTCGCAGTAGCGCCTGGGTATTTGATACTGGTTCTGTTGCTAATATTTGCAACTCAAAACAGGGGCTACGGATTAAGCGAAGATTGGCTAAGGACGAGGTGACGATGCCTGTGGGAAATGGTTCCAAAGTCGATGTGATCGCCGTCGGCATGCTACCTCTACATCTACCTTCGGGATTAGTTTTAGACCTAAATAATTGTTATTTGGTGCCAGCGTTGAGCATGAACATTATATCTGGATCTTGTTTGATGCGAGACGGTTATTCTTATTCATTTAAATTAGAGAATAATGGTTGTTCTATTTATATGAATAATATATTTTAGGGTCATGCACCATTGATGAGTGGTCTGTTTTTACTAAATCTTGATAGTAGTGATACACATGGTCATAGTGTTGAAGGAAAAAGATATAAGTTTAATAATGATAGTGCAACTTATTTGTGGCACTGTCATTTAGGTCATAATGGTGTAAAGCGCATGAAGAAACTTCATGTTGATGGACTTTTGGAATCACTTGATTATGAATCACTTGATGCTTGTGAACCATGCCTCATGGGTAACATGACTAATACTCCGTTCTCCGGAACAATGGAGCGAGCAACAGACTTGTTGGAAATAATACATACTGATGTATGTGGTCCGATGATTGTTGATGCTCGCGGCGGGTATCGTTATTTTCTTACCTTCACAGATGATTTGAGAAGATATGGGTATATCTACTTGATAAAACATAAGTCTGAAACATTTGAAAAGTTCAAAGAATTTTAGAGTGAAGTGGAAAATCATCGTAACAAGAAAATTAAGTTTCTACGATCTGATCATGGAGGTGAATATTTGAGTTATGAGTTTGGTATTCATTTGAAACAATGCGGAATAGTTTCGCAACTCACGCCGCCTGGAACACCACAACGTAATGGTGTGTCTGAACGTCGTAACCGCACTTTATTAGATATGGTGCGATCTATGATGTCTCTCACTAATTTACCGCTATCGTTTTAGGGTTATGCTTTAGAGACGACTGCATTCATGTTAAAAAGGGCACCATCAAAATCCGTTGAGACGACACCTTATGAATGGTGGTTTGGCAAGAAACCCAAGTTGTCATTTCTTAAAGTTTGGGGCTGCGGTGCTTATGAGAAAAAGCTTCAACCTCATAAGCTCGAACCCAAATCGGAGAAGTGCGTCTTCATAGGGTATCCAAAAGAAACTATTGAGTACACCTTCTATCACATATCCGAAGGCAAGATCTTTGTTGCTAAGAATGGATCCTTTCTAGAGAAGGAGTTTCTCTGGAAAGAAGTGAGTGGGAGGAAAGTATAACTTGATGAGGTAATTGTACCTTCTCCTGAATTGGAAAGTAGTTCATCACAGAAATCAGTTCTAGTGATGCCTACACCAATTAGTGAGGAAGTTAATGATAATGATCATGAAACTTTAGATCAAGTTACTACCGAACCTCGTAGGTCAACCAGAGTACGTTCTGCACCAGAGTGGTACGGTAATCCTGTTCTAGAAGTCATGTTACTAGACCATGACGAATCTACGAACTATGAGGAAGCGATGATGAGCCCAGATTCCACGAAATGGCTTAAGGCCATGAAATCTGAGATGGGATCCATGTATGAGAACAAAGTATGGACTTTCATTGACTTGCCCGATGATCGGTGAGCCATTCAGAATAAATGGATCTTCAAGAGGAAGACGGACGCTGATAGTAGTGTTACTATCTACAAAGCTCGAATTGTCGCAAAAGGGTTTTCGGCAAGTTCAAGGTGTTGACTACAATGAGATTTTCTCACTCGTATCGATGCTTAAAAGTCTGTCCGAATCATGTTAGCAATTGCCGCATTTTATGAAATCTGGAAAATGGATATCAAAACTACATTCCTTAATGGATTTATTAAAGAAGAGTTGTATATGATGCAACCAGAAGATTTTATCAATCCTAAAGGTACTAAACAAAGTGTGCAAGCTCCATCGATCCATCTATGGACTGGTGCAAGCATCTCGGAGTTGGAATATACACTTTGATGAGTTGATCAAAGCATATAGTTTTATATAGACTTTTGGAGAAGCCTGTATTTACAAAAAGGTGAGTGGGAGCACTACAACCTTTCTGACAAGTATATGTGAGTGACATATTGTTGATCGGAAATGATGTAGAATTTTCTGGAAAGCATAAAGGAGTGTTTGAAAGAAGTTTTTCAATGAAAGCCCTTGGTGAAGCTGCTTACATATTGGGCATGAAGATCTATAGAGATAGATCAAGACGTTTGATAAATTTTTCAATAAGTACATACCTTGAGAAGTTTTTGAAGTAGTTCAAAATGGAATAGTCAAACAAGGAGTTCTTGCCTGTGTCGCAAGGTGTGAACTTGAGTAAAGACTCAAAACCCGATCACGGCATAAAATAGAAAGAGAATGAAAAGTCATTCCCTATGCCTCAGTCATATGTTCTATAAAGTATGCTATGCTATGTACCAGTCCTATTGTATACCTTAGCATGATTTTGGCAAGGGAGCCAATAGTGATCTAGTTGTAGATCACTGGACGGCGGTCAAAATTATCCTTAGAGTACTAAGGAAATATTTCTCGGTTATGGAGGTGATAAAGATTTTATCATAAAGCATTACGTCGATGCAAGCTTTGACACCGATCTGGATGACTCTAAGTCTCGATCTAGATACATATTGAAAGTGGGAGCGATTAGCTAGAGTAGCTCCGTGCAGAGCATTGTAGACATAGAAAATTTGCAAAATACATACGGGTCTGAATGTGCAGACCCGTTGACTAAACTTCTCTCACAAGCAAAACATGATCACACCTTAGTACTCTTTGGGTGTTAATCACATAGTAATGTGAACTAGATTATTGACTCTAGTAAACCCTTTGGGTATTAGTCACATGGAGATGTGAACTAATCACATAAAGATGTGAACTATTGGTGTGAAATCACATGACAACGTGAACTAGATTATTGACTCTAGTGCAAGTGGAAGACTGAAGGAAATATGCCCTAGAGGCAATAATAAAGTTTTTATTTATATTTCCTTATATCGTGATAAATGTTTATTATTCATGCTAAAATTGTATTAAACCGGAAACTTAGTACATGTGTGAATACATAGACAAACAGAGTGTCCCTAACTAGTATGCCTCTACTAGACTAGGTCATTAATCAAAGATGGTTAAGTTTCCTAGCCATAGACATGTGTTGTCATTTGATGAACGGGATCACATCATTAGAGAATGATGTGATGGACAAGACCCATCCGTCAGCTTAGCATAAATGATCATTTAGTTTTATTGCTATTGCTTTCATCATGACTTACATGTTCCTCTGACTATGATATTATGCAACTCCCGAATACCGGAGGGACACCTTGTGTGCTATCAAACATCACAACGTAACTGGGTGATTATAAAGATGCTCTATAGGTGTTTCTGATGGTGTTTGTTCAGTTGGCATAGATCGAGATTAGGATTTGTCACTCCGATTGTCGGAGAGGTATCTCTGGGCCCTCTCGGTAATGCACATCACTATAAGCCTTGCAAGCAATGTGACTAATGAGTTTGTTGTGGGATGTTGCATTACAGAACAAGTAAAGAGACTTGCCGGTAATGAGATTGAACTAGGTATGATGATACCGACGATCGAATCTCGGGCAAGTAACATACCGATGACAAAGGGAACAACATATGTTGTTATGCGGTTTGACCGATAAAGATCTTCATAGAATATGTAGGAGCCAATATGAGCATCTAGGTTCCGCTATTGGTTATTGACCGGAGATGAGTCTCGGTCATGTCTACATAGTTCTCGAACCCATAGGGTCCGCACGCTTAACGTTCGGTGACGATCAGTATTATGAGTTTATGTGTTTTGATGTACCGAAGGTAGTTCGGAGTCCCGGATATGATCACGTACATGATGAGGAGTCTCGGAATGTTAGAGACATAAAGATCGATATATTGGAAGCATATGTTTGGACATCGGAATGGTTCCGGATGAGTTGGGGCATTTACCGGAGTACCGAGAAGTTACCGGAACCACCCGGGGAGTATATGGGCCTTAGTGGAAAAGAGGAGAGGAAGGGAAAGGTGGAGGGAGCGCCCCCTAGCCTAATCCGAATTGGGTGGGGGTCGCCCCTCCCATCCTTCCTTCTCTCTCCCCCTTCCTTCTCTCCTACTCCTACTAAGGAAAGGGGGAATCCTACTCCCGGTGGGAGTAGGACTCCCCCTAGGGCGCGCCATAGAGAGGGTTAGCCCTCCCCTCCTCCACTCCTTTATATATGGGGGAGGGGGCACCCCATAGACACATAAGTTGATCTCTTAGACATGTGCGGTGCCCCCTTCCACAGATTTCCACCTCGGTCATATCGTTGCAGTGCTTAGGCAAAGCCCTGCGCCGGTAGCTTCGTCATCATCGTCATCATGCCGTCGTGCTGACGAAACTCTCCCTCGACACTCATATGGATCTAGAGTTCGCGGGACATCACCGAGCTAAACGTGTGCAGATCGCGGAGGTGCCGTATCTTTGGTGCTAGGATCGGTCGGATCGTGAAGATGTTCGACTACATCAACCGTGTTGTCATAACGCTTCCGCTTACGTTTTATGAGGGTACGTGGACAACACTCTTCCCCTCTCGTTGCTATGCATCACCTAGATAGATCTTGTGTGTGCGTATGAATTTTTTTGAAATTACTGCGTTCCCCAACATACCTCGCGTCAATGATTTTTATGGTGATGTGCAAGACAAGCAAGGTATAGTTATCTAGGTTCCTCTGACCAACTTCACTTCCAGCACAATTCATTAGCGATAGGTGCTCTATATATAGCTCAAAGATATCATCTGGCTACTGAGGATTTCCTATATGTTTTGTATTTTGTCGATAATGGTGGCATGACCGCTCAAGGCACCTTGACATTTTTTATTTGCTCTGACAAGTAAGATCAAGGAGATGCCTAAGAAGAACAATTAAACTTGTTTTTCTTAGTGGGAATACAATGACTGAGAAATTGTTCTTTTAGTCCACCCATGGCTTTGTCAGTTGGCATCTGCATTGCAATAAACATCCAATCTATTTCACATGGTAGAATATTTCGGCCAGGATGCCTCATTTAAATAATGGTAGGCTATTGATACTTTGGTCCAGTCAGAACAGATGAACAAAATAATATACCCCGCCTCAATAAGAACTATTATTTCAACAAGTGAAAAAACCGGACCAGATCAAAAAAAGACATGCAAATCCCCGGAAATGTAGAGCACGGTTATCCCCGCTTGTTTTTTTTAACGAAAATGTTGATGGAGCAGCTTTTCATTGATATGGGGGGGGGGTTGAAGAGAGTTAATTTACAGCAGTGTTACATGAGCAGGCCTGCACTTGAAGGAAATATGCCCTAGAGGCAATAATAAAGTTATTATTTATTTCCTTATATCATGATAAATGTTTATTATTCATGCTAGAATTGTATTAACCGGAAACATAATACATGTGTGAATACATAGACAAATAGAGTGTCACTAGTATGCCTCTACTTGACTAGCTCGTTAATCAAAGATGGTTATGTTTCCTAACCATGAACAATGAGTTGTTATTTGATTAACGGGATCACATCATTAAGTGAATGATCTGATTGACATGACCCATTCCATTAGCTTAGCACCCGATCGTTTAGTATGTTGCTATTGCTTTCTTCATGACTTATACATGTTCCTATGACTATGAGATTATGCAACTCCCGTTTGCCGGAGGAACACTTTGTGTGCTACCAAACGTCACAACATAACTGGGTGATTATAAAGGAGCTCTACAGGTGTCTCCAAAGGTACATGTTGGGTTGGCGTATTTCAAGATTAGGATTTGTCACTCCGATTGTCGGAGAGGTATCTCTGGGCCCTCTCGGTAATGCACATCACTTAAGCCTTGCAAGCATTGCAACTAATGAGTTAGTTGCGGGATGATGTATTACAGAACGAGTAAAGAGACTTGCCGGTAACGAGATTGAACTAGGTATTGGAATACCGACGATCGAATCTCG
Source organism: Triticum aestivum (assembly GCF_018294505.1). NCBI lineage: Eukaryota > Viridiplantae > Streptophyta > Magnoliopsida > Poales > Poaceae > Triticum > Triticum aestivum. The sequence goes on from NC_057803.1 coordinate 16,013,363, forward strand.
GGCAAGTAACATACCGATGACAAAGGGAACAACGTATGTTGTTATGCGGTCTGACCGATAAAGATCTTCGTAGAATATGTAGGAGCCAATATGGGCATCCAGGTCCCGCTATTGGTTATTGACCGGAGACGTGTCTCGGTCATGTCTACATTGTTCTCGAACCCGTAGGGTCCGCACGCTTAAGGTTTCGATGACAGTTATATTATGAGTTTATGAGTTTTGATGTACCGAAGGAGTTCGGAGTCCCGGATGAGATCGGGGACATGAAGAGGAGTCTCGAAATGGTCGAGACGTAAAGAGTGATATATTGGACGACTATATTCGGACATCAGAAAGGTTCCGAGTGATTCGGGTATTTTTCGGAGTACCGGGTAGTTACGGGAGAAGCAATGGGCCTTGATGGGCTTTAGTGGGAAGAGGAGAAAGGGCCAAGGGGCTGCTGCGCCCCCCCCCCTCCCCTCTAGTCCGAATTGGACTAGGGAAAAGGGGGCCGGCCACCTCTCCTTCTCCTCCACTTCCTTCTCCCTTCCTCCCCTCTTGGTGGACTCCTACTAGGACTTGGAGTCCTAGTAGGACTCCACACCTGGCCGCACCAACCTTGGCCGGCCTCCTCCTCCTCCATCCTTTATATACTGAGGCAAGGGGCACCCCAAAGACACAAGTTGATCCACGTGATCATATCCTTAGCCGTGTGCGGTGCCCCCTTCCACCATAATCCTCGATAATATTGTAGCGGAGTTTAGCCCTGCTGCAGTAGTACATCAAGATCGTCACCACGCCGTCGTGCTGACGGAACTCTTCCCCGACACTTTGCTGGATCGGAGTCCGGGGATCGTCATCGAGCTGAACGTGTGCTAGAACTCGGAGGTGCCGTAGTTTCGGTGCTTGATCGGTCGGATCGTGAAGACGTATGACTACATCAACCAAACGCTTCCGTTGTCGATCTACTAGGTATGTAGATCACACTCCCCCCCTCGTTGCTATGCATCACATGATCTTGCGTGTGCGTAGGAAATTTTTTGAAATTACTACGTTCCCCAACAGTGGCATCCGAGCCTAGGTTTTATATGTTGATGTTATATGCACGAGTAGAACACAAGTGAGTTGTGAGCGATATAAGTCATACTGCCTACCAGCATGTCATACTTTGGTTCGGTGGTATTGTTGGATGAAGCGGCCCAGACCGACATTACGCGTACGCTTGCGCGAGACCGGTTCTCCCGATGTGCTTTGCACAGAGGTGGCTTGTGGGTGACAGTTTCTCCAACTTTAGTTGAACCAAGTGTGGCTACGCCCGGTCCTTGCGAAGGTTAAAACGGAGTCAAATTGATAAACTATAGTTGTGGTTTTGATGCATAGGTGAGATTGGTTCTTACTTAAGCCCGTAGCAGCCACGTAAAACTTGCAACAACATAGTAGAGGACGTCTAACTTGTTTTTGCAGGGCATGTTGTGATGTGATATGGTCAAAACGTGATGAGATATAAGTTGTTGTATGAGATGATCATGTTTTGTTAAAGTTATCGGCAACTGGCAAAAGCCTTATGGTTGTCTCTATATTGCATAAGATGCAAGCGCCAAATAATTGCTTTACTTTATCGCTATGCGATAGCAATAGTTGCAAGAGCAATAGTTGGCGAGACGACCGTGTGACGACACATTGATATAGATCAAGATGATGGAGATCATGGTGTCATGCCGGTGACGATAGAGATCATGACAGTACTTTGGAGATGGAGATCAAAGGCGCAAGATGATGATGGCCATATCATGTCACATATTTTGATTGCATATGATGTTTATCTTTTATACATCTTATTTTGCTTAGTTTGAAAGTAGCATTTTAAGATGATCTCTCACTAATTATCAAGAAGTGTTCTCCCTGAGTATGCACCGTTGCCAAAGTTTGTCGTGCCCAGACACCACGTGATGATCGGGTGTGATAAGCTCTACATCCATCTACAACGGGTGCAAGCCAGTTTTGCACACGCGGAATACTCAGGTTAAACTTGACGAGCCTAGCATATGCAGATATGGCCTCGGAACACGGAGACCGAAAGGTCGAGCGTGAATCATATAGTAGATATGATCAACATAGTGATGTTCACCATTGAAAACTACTCCATCTCACGTGATGATCGGTTATGGTTTAGTTGATATGGATCACGTAATCACTTAGAAGATTAGAGGGATGTCTATCTAAGTGGGAGTTCTTAAGTAATTTGATTAATTGAACTTAAATTTATCATGAACTTAGTCCTGGTAGTATTTTGCAAATTATGTTGTAGATCAATAGCTTGCGTTGTTGCTTTCATATGTTTATTTTGATATGTTCCTAGAGAAAAATTGTGTTGAAAGATGTTAGTAGCAATGATGTGGATTGGATCCGTGATCTGAGGTTTATCCTCATTGCTGCACAGAAGAATTATGTCCTTGATGCACCGCTAGGTGACAGACCTATTGCAGGAGCAGATGCAGACGTTATGAACATTTGGCTAGCTCAATATGATGACTACTTGATAGTTTAGTGCACCATGCTTAACGGCTTAGAATCGGGACTTCAAAGACATTTTGAACGTCATGGACCATATGAGATGTTCCAGGAATTGAAGTTAATATTTCAAGCAAATACCCGAGTTGAGAGACATGAAGTCTCCAACAAGTTCTATAGCTAAAAGATGGAGGAGAATCGCTCAACTAGTGAGCATGTGCTCAGATTGTCTGGGTACTACAATCGCTTCAATCAAGTGGGAGTTAATCTTCCAGATAAAATAGTGATTGACAGAATTCTCTAGTCACCATCACCAAGTTAGTAGAACTTCGTGATGAACTATAATATGCAAGGGATGACTAAAGTGATTCCCAAGCTCTTCGTGATGTTGAAATCGACGAAGGTAGAAATCAAGAAAGAGCATCAAGTGTTGATGGTAGACAAGACCACTAGTTTCAATAAAAGGGCAAAGGGAAGAAGGGGAACTTCAAGAAGAACGGCAAGCAAGTTGCTGCTCAAGTGAAGAAGCCCAAGTCTGGTCCTAAGCCTGAGACTAAGTGTTTCTACTGCAAAGGGACTGGTCACTGGAAGCGGAACTACCCCAAGTGATTGGCAGATAAGAAGGATGGCAAAGTGAACATAAGTATATTTGATATACATGTTATTGATGTGTACTTTACTAGTGTTTATAGCAACCCCTCAGTATTTGATACTAGTTCAGTTGCTAAGATTAGTAACTCGAAACGGGAGTTGCAGAATAAATAGAGACTAGTTAAGGGAGAAGTGACGATGTGTGTTGGAAGTGGTTCCAAGATTGATATGATCATCATCGCACACTCCCCTATACTTTCGGGATTAGTGTTGAACCTAAATAAGTGTTATTTGGTTTTTGCGTTGAGCATGAATATGATTTGATCATGTTTATTGCAATTCGGTTATTCATTAAAGTCAGAGAATAATTGTTGTTCTGTTTACATGAATAAAACCTTCGATGGTCATACACCCAATGAAACAAGTTCATTGGATCTCGATCGTAGTGATACACATATTCATAATATTGAAACCAAAAGATGCGAAGTTAATAATGATAGTGCAACTTATTTGTAGCACTGCCGTTTAGGTCATATTGGTGTAAAGCGCATGAAGAAACTCCATGCTGATGGAATTTTGGAATCACTTGATTATGAATCACTTGATGCTTGCGAACCATGCCTCATGGGCAAGATGACTAAGACTCCGTTCTCCAGAGCGAGCAACTGACTTATTGGAAATAATACATACTGATGTATGCGGTCCGATGAGTGTTAAGGCTCACGGCAAGTATCATTATTTTCTGAACTTCACAGATGATTTGAGCAGATATGGGTATATCTACTTGATGAAACATAAGTCTGAAACATTTGAAAAGTTCAAAGAATTTCAGAGTGAAGTGGAAAATCATCGTGACAAGAAAATAAAGTTTCTAGGATCTGATCGCGGAAACAAATATTTGAGTTACGAGTTTGGTCTTTAATTAAAACAATGTGGAATAGTTTCACAAACTCATGCCACATGGAACACCACAGCATAATGGTGTGTCCGAACGTCATAACCGTACTTTATTGGATATAGTGCAATCTATGATGTCTCTTACCGATCTACCACTATCGTTTTGGGGTTATGCATTAGAGACAGCTATATTCACGTTAAATAGGGCACCATCTAAATCCGTTGAGACGACACCATGTGAACTATGGTTTGGCAAGAAACCTAAGCTGTCGTTTCTTAAAGTTTGGGGTTGCGATGCTTATATGAAAAAGTTTCATCCTGATAAGCTCAAACTCAAATCGGAGAAGTGCGTCTTCATAGGATATCCAAAGGAAACTATTGGATACACCTTCTATCACAGATCCGAAGGCAAGACTTTTGTTGCTAAATTCGGAAACTTTCTAGAGAAGGAGTTTCTCTCGAAAGAAGTGAGTGGGAAGAAAGTAGAAAACTTGATAAGGTAATTGTACCTTCTCCCTTATTGGAAAGTAGTCCATCACAAAAATCTGTTCTTGTGACTACTACACCAATTAGTGAGGAAGCTAATGATGATGATCATGTAACTTCAGATCAAGTTACTACCGAATCTCGTAGGTAAACCAGAGTGAGATCCGCACCAGAGTGGTACGGTAATCCTGTTCTGGAGGTCATGTTACTTGACCATGACGAACCTACGAACTATGAGGAAGCGATGGTGAGCCCAGATTCCGCAAAGTGGCTTGAAGCCATGAAATCTGAGATATGATCCATGTATGAGAACAAAGTATGGACTTTGGTTGACTTGCCCGATGATCGGCAAGCCATAGAAAATAAATGGATCTTCAAGAGGAAGACGGACGCTGATAGTAGTGTTACTATCTACAAAGCTAAAATTGTCGCAAAAGGTTTTCGACAAGTTCAAGGTGTTGACTACGATGAGATTTTCTCACTTGTATCTATGCTTAAGTCTGTCCGAATCATGTTAGCAATTGCCGCATTTTATGAAATCTGGCAAATGGATAAACAAAACTGCATTCCTTAATGGATTTACTAAAGAAGAGTTGTATACGATGCAACTAGAAGGTTTTGTCGATCCTAAAGGTGTTAACTAAATATGCAAGCTCCGGTGATCCATCTATGGACTGGTGCAAGAATCTCGGAGTTGGAATATACGCTTTGATAAGTTGATCAAAGCATATAGTTTTATACAGACTTGCGGTGAAGCCTGTATTTACAAGAAAGTGAGTGGGAGCACTACAACATTTCTGATAAGTATATGTGAATGACATATTGTTGATCAGAAATAATGTAGAATTATTCTGCAAAGCATAAAGGAGTGTTTGAAAGGAGTTTTTCGAAGAAAGACCTCGGTGAAGCTGCTTACATATTGAGTATCAAGATCTATAAAGATAGATCAAGACACTTGATAAGTTTTTTCAATGAGTACATACCTTGACAAGATTTTGAAGTAGTTCAAAATGGAACAGTCAAAGAAAAGGTTTCTTGCCTGTGTTACAAGGTGTGAAGTTGAGTAAGACTCAAAGCCCGACCATGGCAGAAGATAGAAAGAGAATGAAAGTCATTCCCTATGCCTCAGTCATAGGTTCTATAAAGTATGCCATGCTGTATACCAGATCTATTGTATGCCCTACCACTGAGTTTGGCAAGGGAGTACGATAGTGATCTAGGAGTAGATCACTGGACAGCAGTCAAAATTATCCTTAGTGGAATAAGGATATGTTTCTCGATTATGGAAGTGAAAAAAAAGGTTCGTCGTAAAGGGTTACGCCGATGCAAGTTTTGACACTAATCTAGATGACTCTAAGTCTCGGTCTAGATACATATTGAAAGTGGGAGCAATTAGCTAGAGTAGCTCCATGCAGAGCATTGTTGACATAGAAATTTGCAAAATACATGCAGATCTGAATGTAGCAGACCCGTTGACTAAGATTCTCTCACAAGCAAAACATGATCACACCTTAGTACTCCTTGGGTGTTAATCACATAGCAATGTGAACTAGATTACTGAATCTAGTAAACCCTTTGGGTGTTGGTCACATGGCGATGTGAACTATGGGTGTTAATCACATGATGATGTGAACTATTGATGTTAATCACATGGTGATGTGATCTAGATTACTGACTCTAGTGCAAGTGGGAGACTGAAGGAAATATGCCCTAGAGGCAATAATAAAGTTATTATTTATTTCCTTATATCATGATAAATGTTTATTATTCATGCTAGAATTGTATTAACCGGAAACATAATACATGTGTGAATACATAGACAAACAGAGTGTCACTAGTATGCCTCTACTTGACTAGCTCGTTAATCAAAGATGGTTATGTTTCCTAACCATGAACAATGAGTTGTTATTTGATTAACGGGATCACATCATTAAGTGAATGATCTGATTGACATGACCCATTCCATTAGCTTAGCACCCGATCGTTTAGTATGTTGCTATTACTTTCTTCATGACTTATACATGTTCCTATGACTATGAGATTATGCAACTCCCGTTTGCCGGAGGAACACTTTGTGTGCTACCAAACGTCACAACGTAACTGGGTGATTATAAAGGAGCTCTACAGGTGTCTCCAAAGGTACATGTTGGGTTGGCGTATTTCGAGATTAGGATTTGTCACTCCGATTGTCGGAGAGGTATCTCTGGGCCCTCTCGGTAATGCACATCACTTAAGCCTTGCAAGCATTGCAACTAATGAGTTAGTTGCGGGATGATGTATTACAGAACGAGTAAAGAGACTTGCCGGTAACGAGATTGAACTAGGTATTGGAATACCGACGATCGAATCTCGGGCAAGTAACATACAAATGACAAAGGGAACAACGTATGTTGTTATGCGGTCTGACCGATAAAGATCTTCGTAGAATATGTAGGAGACAATATGGGCATCCAGGTCCCGCTATTGGTTATTGACCGGAGACGTGTCTCGGTCATGTCTACATTGTTCTCGAACCCGTAGGGTCCGCACGCTTAAGGTTTCGATGACATTTATATTATGAGTTTATGAGTTTTGATGTACCGAAGGAGTTCGGAGTCCCGGATGAGATCGGGGACATGACGAGGAGTCTCGAAATGGTCGAGACGTAAAGATTGATATATTGGACGACTATATTCGGACATCGGAAAGGTTCCGAGTGATTCGGGTATTTTTCGGAGTACCGGGTAGTTACGGGAGAAGCAATGGGCCTTGATGGGCTTTAGTGGTAAGAGGAGAAAGGGCCAAGGGGCTGCTGCGCCCCCCTCCCCTCTAGTCCGAATTGGACTAGGGAAAAGGGGGCCGGCCACCTCTCCTTCTCCTCCACTTCCTTCTCCCTTCCTCCCCTCTTGGTGGACTCCTACTAGGACTTGGAGTCCTAGTAGGACTCCACATCCTGGCCGCACCAACCTTGGCCGGCCTCCTCCTCCTCCATCCTTTATATACTGAGGCAAGGGGCACCCCAAATACACAAGTTGATCCACGTGATCATATCCTTAGCCGTGTGCGGTGCCCCCTTCCACCATAATCCTCGATAATATTGTAGCGGAGTTTAGGTGAAGCCCTTCTGTAGTAGTACATCAAGATCGTCACCACGCCGTCGTGCTGATGGAACTCTTCCCCGACACTTTGCTGGATCAGAGTCCGGGGATCGTCATCGAGCTGAACGTGTGCTAGAACTCGGAGGTGACGTAGTTTCGGTGCTTGATCGGTCGGATCGTGAAGACGTACGACTACATCAACCAAACGCTTCCGTTGTTGATCTACTAGGTATGTAGATCACACTCCCCCCTCGTTGCTATGCATCACATGATCTTGCGTGTGCGTAGGAAATTTTTTGAAATTACTACATTCCCCAACGGCACTAGGTGTACATGCCATCTCCGTTTCCTGTACTAAGCTTTCCTAGTCTGGTTCTCTTGGTCTGTTGAGGAGGGAGATGGCCTTGCCCCGTCCCGCCCTTTGCCAGACTGCTGCCTCTTCAATCAATCATTCAACTACAGTCCTTGGCGGCGATGGCTGGTTTCTGAATATCCTTGTGTTGCGTTCATTCCATAATGACCACCAAACCAGCTGTACAAGTGCACTCCATGGCTTCCTAGCTGATGAAGAGATGATGCCATTGGACTGTTCGATCCAAAGCTCCAGGGAGGTTGTAGTGGAGGATGGAGCGAGGCCCGGGTGAAGATTGCAGCGAGCAATGATGTCGTGCCAAATTCTGACGGATACAGGGCAGGAAGCTAGCAGGTGCACGATATCCTCCATTGGCCCATTGCAAAGAGAGCAAGACGGATTGTGAGGCCAGCCTTTCCTTGCAAGGACATCGGCTGTGTTGCATCGTCCCAGCAGCGCCAACCACGCAAAAAGTTTGCATTTTCCTGGTGCATCAGCTTTCCAAAGGAACGCAGCCCACGATGGCCGAGTGCAGCCCTCAAACTGAATCTTGTAAGCCGATCTCGCCGTGTACACGCCGTCTCTGTCCATTTCCACTGAACTCGGTTAGGCTCTTGGGTTAATTGAATATTTTGGATTGCCTCCCACAATTTAAGGAATTCCCTCGTCGCCTAAGCAGAGAGGTTGTTATCCTCGCTTGTAAGCTAACACTGTAGCTACCATATGTTTCTCTTAGCAACATCCAATAAGGTTAGCTAAGTCACAAGAACAAAGCAGTGAGAGGTGCTCAAGAGTGATAGGTTGTGAGGAATAGTAAAACTCATGAAGAAAGAAAAACTCATTTGCAATCAACCTAAGTATCCTTTTAGCATCTTTAATATCATTGAGAAGCGCGTTGCAAAAGAATTTATAGGCCTCCATGGGCGGTGCTAGCCCAAAATGACAAGTGGGCAAAAAGGGAAAATTATGATTGTTTGGGGTGGAGAGGTGAGACATACTCTTTGCTTCAACCTAAGCCTCCTTAAGAAAATTAGTTCAGTGATTTTGCCTAAGCTAGGGGGCGATGCCCCCCTAACATGTGCATAGCTCTGCCATTGTGGGCCTCCATGAAATTACTCTTATCAATTTGGTATCTTGCAAATCGACACCGCAACAACTTGAACAATGCAAATGAGAAACACGAGTCTTTGAATTGATGACACTACGGTATCAAGAGAAGAATCTTGTGATATGTATTTAAAACTTTATCCAATTTCACTAGGCCATCGTGTTGGGATCTACGGTAGGATGCGTCGACTGCAAATTAAAAAAAATCCTACACGCAGAACAACCAAGAACATGCTACGTGAGATGGACCACAGTTCGTTACCACTAGACGCGCAGTGCCATGTAGCGGAAGAAGAGTTGAGGCAGCGCGTCCGCGTGGATCGTCTCCTCCTCGTCCGATCTCTCTCGTACAGCCGGTGATCAGTTCTCACGTACAGGTTCGCTGGAGCGGCGCAAGTGCACCGCCTCTAGAGGTATCCGCGCGTGCAGGAAGAACGTCGTGCGGCGGACTGTTAGGTCCGGTCACACAACCGGCGGCGAGTGGAGGTGTCTATTCGCAACACATGCAAACCCTAGTGACAGCGCCGAAGCGATCAACCGCGTGAGTGTGCGGCACCTCCACTTTATATAGGCGTCCGTCGCGGGCTCAACACTTGGGCCTCATACGGACCCTAAAGCCTACAAGTCTACTCGGACACAATCCGAATACAGTTTGGATCACATCCGACCAGTGTCCTCAGATCCGACTTCGTAGATTCCTTCCCTTAAACGCGCGACCCCTTAGGTTCAAGTCGGCTTGGTCGCAGTTCGGATCACCTCCGAACTGCACGGTTGGTAGCGGCCTCTAGCAAGGCATGCCGAACACCAAGCAGACTATGAAGCTGGTTAGCGAACCTGTACATCATACTTTCATTTCTTTTGCCACACGATATATGTTGTCGAGATCAAGGCGAGTTTGTCATCCTTGTGCTAGCCCGACCTCTTTCTCGTTTCAGTGATGCCGACCACAAACCGGATTATCTCATAATCCTTGTCGCATGGCCATGCTTATCCTGGTCGGATCACACGAGGGGCCCAGAGTATATCTCTCCTGATCGGAGGGGCAAATCCCATCTTACTCGACCACGTCTCGCAGCATGGTTCTGGACAAACCCGAAACCTACCTTTATAACTACCCAGTTACGGAGTAGCATTTGGTCGGCCCAAAGCAAGTCTGTCACCATCCCGAGTACATGCGTCAGCTCAGGTCTTAGGACATAGAACATATGTTGTACTAGAGACTCACAGATGACATATCGCTGTGTCTCATAGTTGGGTCTGTTCGACTCGGACCTTATCTCGACTCGGATCCGACTACGTCGAATCCGATCAGATCCTTCCAAGTCCATATTATCCGGTTAGCATCCAATGCTCCATGGCTAGTGAGACCAAGCCATCGGCCGTGTCATATGCTAGTCTAGTTGGATGCGCGTCCACACAACCCTTTCGACTAGGGACCTTTTAGGACAGTCATCATACAATGCATAGTCCCACAAACAAGTCACGTACTTGCTGATACACATCATTGATAATGTCCAAGGACTATCTTTATTCATAAACACATAGGAAATATCATCATATATGATTGCCTCTAGGGAATATCTCCAACACATCGTTGATCATTTGTATTCCTATCTCCTTGGCCAGAAATTATTCATTGAATGTAGTAACCACGAGGCTAGTTTTTCCGATGTACAATGTCCCCCATGTAACTTTAAGTAGAACCGGTATACTCTCATCCACTTGTTGTTGGCATACCCTGTAGCTTCTCCGTATACATGACAATAAAAGAAGGGTTGCTTCCAAGTGCAAATGTTCACTTAGCCTCGCAAACCTATAGTTGCAAATGTTTTGGCAAAAATAAGAAAAATTAATTAGGATTAATCCGCTTGAGATTTGAAGATTGCTTCTGCATTCGGGCATGTAGAATCTCTCCTAACCTCCACCTCATGTCGTGTAGATGGCAAGGTTGGGAGTCCATACCGCTTGAAGAATCAGTACCACATGGGGAGCAATGCCTTGACCAAATGTTTTTTGCACCTTTACAATACAGTGAAGTTCAACCAACTTTCTTCTTAATTTTTAGTTGCAATCTATACCATGGCATTATGGTGAGAATATATGTTTTATTTTGACATAAGGTTACCAATTCCTAATATTTGTATGGTTATATATACGTATGGATGTAACCTTTTGTATTACATAGTCCGAGAGACAAATGTAATCACAAGTGAGCTAAAGTATAAGTAAAAAATCTAGCACATTACAAACTAGTAAGGAATTGTAGGCCAATAAAATCTCTTTTTTGGTTCTCATTGCTCACACTACATATGTAGGGGAAGAGTTGATGTGCATGGGAAGGCGTGCTTTGGCACCCGTGCTCATGTGCACTATGAATATTGAAATAACAGAAAAAGGCAAAAAATGATATTTTTCTTTTGTGGAGTTTCATTGCCGACGCTTCAAAGGAAACATGATTTGATATTGATGAGCATGCAAATAGACATGGTAACTTCAGAAATGCGTTCGGTCTGCTAATTAAAAAGGGAGCACCTAGAGCTCAATCCATTGAGAAAAACTCAATTTCCAAAAAAACAATAGAAAGAGAAACAACAACCAAAAAAATTTGCACTGATCTTCATGCATAATCCGACGACTATATTGTCGATTGAGCTATAGATATTTCTGAGCCGGTTGAGAAATAGCAAATCCTAATTGAAATCGATCACATCTCATAGAATTTTGAGAGTGGCCCGGGTGTGTCTAGTTAGACTTATAGGATTGGAAATCTCGATTGTTGTCATGCTGTGATGTGAGCTATGTGGTAAACTGATCTGCCATGACGGCGAATGTTGGTAGTCACAATGGCTTTGGGCATGCGCCACCTCCGTCCTCTCCTGCCTACTTGTTACTTCTTTCGGCGGCCAA